>NW_010316481.1:317-24275 GCF_000700745.2 Antrostomus carolinensis
GCAGAGTAGCTCCATCCCCACACAGCAGCATGGATGAACACTGCCGCTGGGGTCTCGGGCACCACACGTGGGGCCTGTTGTGCCCCTGCGTCACTGGCCACAGCCCCTGTAGCCAGCTACAGCCATACACCCCCAACCCCAGCACCCATTCCTGCACCAGCCCCACCACACACCCAGTGCTTACCTCAAATGAAGCATCACTAGACTTGTGCAGGTAATTTAATGATGCAGCTCGTTTCATGCTACAAGAAAGCAGAGGAGAGCAGGTGTGATCATGTTGCACCTGGTGAGACCCCAACCCCCAAGGTAGCAGAGCCCCCACCCAGCCTGGCCCTCACAGCCCTGGTCCCTACCTGGTGTTCCTGGGCTCCAGGGGACCATTGCCCTGCAGTTTCTTGACCAACATCTCACTGCTCCTCCGTATCACATCCCGGATTTTCCCCAGGGAGCTGCTGCGCTGGAGGGTGCCGCTGCCATCCTGGACACAGAGACACAAGCCGGGGCGATGGCTGAGTGGCACCAGTCAGGCTCTGGCAAGCTGCAGGTGAGTGGCCAGGACCAGGCTTGGCTCCAAACACCCTCTTGCCTGCGTGCACTGAAGATTTAGCCCTGGCTCAGAGCAGGCTTACTGCTCACTACATGGCTCCCCCTCACCCTGGCTCTCCATAGGAGATGATGACCATGGAGTCAGGGATCTTCACCATGGCCTGACTCATCCAGACTGATCCTCCTGGGTGCAAGCTCAGCACCCAGTCAAGCTGCTGATCTGCACCAGGCCACCAGCACAAATGGCACTGGGATCCCCACAGCCCTGCTCAAACATGGCATAGCTCCCTCACCTGCAACAGCTCAGGCAGTACCTACCAAGGAGGTCCCAGTGGCCAGGGAAGCACCAAAACCTGATGGGAGCCTGAGGCTTGGGGGTACTTTTGTCAGGCCAGGATGAGCTGCCAGGACATTCATTTCAAGGACTCCCTCCTCATTTGCTGCTGGCTGGAGACTGGTGTCCCCCTCCCCTTACCCTTCCTCACCCTGCCACTGCTATTCCTCCTCTCCATCCAGCACTCATCCTGATGCACATCTGGGTCCTGCATGCCAGGCCTGCAGGCTCGCTCACATCAGACATGCGCACACACAGCCTTGTCCCACCTCTAACACCCCCAAGATGATAAGCTTTGAGGCTACTGAGCAATTTGGGCAGTTCCACCTGGGGTGCATTCATTTGGCCACACTCTGATGCCAAGCAGGCACCACCCTCCTTGTCCCCCTGACTTCAGCTGTGCCCAGCCCCACTAGCTGCCCCAGGGTGGCACTTTGCAGGGTTTTTTTTAAGGCTGCTCGTTTTTCCCAAAGACCAAAACCAGCCCTGAATGTGGTTCCCCAGCCCACTTCTTCCCACATGTCCCCAAAGCCCCCAGGAAGGTACTCAGCCCTTGACAGGCTCTAGCCCATCTCCTGCGTTGAGCACCACACGTGTGCAAGGCCCAGGCTGCCAGCATGACACCACCTCATGCCCCTGTGCCACCATGGCACCCAGCTCTTCCCCCGTGGCCAGGGCTGTGGCACCACTGCTGACGTGGAGTTAGGTTTGCTCTGATAACTGCCATCCTCCCTGCTCCTGACCCCAATGGCCCCTGGCACATCAGAGCAGAAAAAACAGAGGTGAAAGGACTGCAAAAGCCCTCTGCTCCTTACGAGCACGTGTGGGAGCCCCTTCATGCTGCTCCAAGTGAACAAAATGCCCTGTGGCCCAGGCTGGCAGCAGCAGTTGCCCCAGGACTGTCCATGAAGCTCTGCAGGGTCTCTGCCTTAGGCCAGTCCCATCCCTCGTGCTGACCCCTCCAGTTACCCAAAGTTGATCCAGCCCTAGACCTCTCTCCAACAGCTGAACAGGACTGTTCCTACCAGCAAACCTTTCTCCTGGTATTCATCTCATCCCTTCCTTGGATAAGCCAAGTACCTTGAACCTTTTCACTTTCTCATCAGGATGGAGGGTTTCCAAACTGGGAGCCATGTGCTGTTGCTGCAAGGGACCCACTCACCAGGAATGCAGAGAGCACCAAAAGTATCAGCAAGGCAAACAATTCAACTCCTGCACCAGGCATCCCAGGGAGGTTTTGGAGGAGGTGGCCATCAAGATGTGGCACTAGCAAAGACAGGGGTGGTGGGGTGTCTTTTTGCCCCCCCCTCAGACTTGGGCTGGGTCACCTACAGGGTACTGCCATGCCAGGCACTGCTCCTTTTGCCAAGGCACACAAGCCAGGGGTGGAAAAGGGAACACAGTGGGGCAGGGAAGCAGGACCACGGTACAAGGGCAGCAAGATCCAGCCAGGAGGTACACTCTGGGGTCGGGGCTGGAGGATGGAGCCCCATTTCCCCAGCTGCAATGATACAGGCTGACTGCAGACCAACACCGGAACCAAATGCTGCTGCATGCTGGGTTAAAAATAGCCTCTCCTCTCTCCCCACTCCCTTTTCTGCAGGGTTATTTTTAACCCAGAACATTCATGGGGCTTGGTTTACCGCAGAGCCCCCACCCCATTGCACCCATCAGGATGAGAGCACTCAAAGAAAAAGCAGCAGCTCCACCACTGAGCCTCTCTCCACTGCACGCTCCCACCCTGCCTGCTGCATGGAGGCAGAGGACTTGGGCAGGACGTGGCAGCACATGGAGCTGAGAACTGGGGGACACAATGGGGTATGTCTCTGGCTAATGGAAACACCTGTAGGGTAAGACCCAAATTCAGATGTCCCAGTGCAGCCTGGCCACACATGGCTACAGAGCTGAGGTTAACAGCAACCCCAGGTTGGAGGTTTGGGAGAGGCACAGTGGAGTTGGGTCCCTCACCTCCAACGCTCAGCCTAGGAGAGGTGCCCTGGGGGCAGCACATCCCCCTGCACACACACAGACACCAAGCACCCCGGCACCTGCTGCAGCAGCATTTGCACCCACCACCCCAGGGCTGACCGGCGCTGCCCTACAGAGCATGGAAAGAAGCACAGGGCAGCGGTTCGGGTCTGTCTGCCTTTAATCAGAGGTACGGTTGTTACAGCACCAGGTCCAGGACTTGGCAAAGCACAGGGGCAGGTGGCACCGAGGCCCAAATGCACCCTGCTCTGGGGACTTGCCGCTCTCCAGGAGCGTGGAGCAGCGCTGGCAGAGAGGCAGGGAAGGTGCAGCCCTAGAGCACTCAGCCTCATGGTCCTCAGGACAAACCTCCTTACAGCAAGCACAAGCTCCCAGGGCAGCAGCATGCACGTGCCCCAAGGCCTCTGCGCCACCGCGGGGAAGCCAGACCCGGACAGACACAAGCACATTTAGTATCACAACCTGCCAGATAACTACCACGAGAGAAGCTATCTACCTAAATAAATAAGGGGGAGTCCTGCGCTGGCCTCTGGGCTCTGTCCTGCTGGCTGCAGCCTCCCTAGCTTTTTTCCCAGGTAGGATGGTCAGGGAGGTGCGATGAGGGTGTGCACCCAAGGGTGCAAGGCTCAGGGCAGTGATGGTCTGGCATGGGGGATCCTCCCCTTTCCCAGCAATGATCAACAGCACCAGACCCTGTGGAGGCCTGGAGTCCCATCAGAGTCACCCCCACACGTGCCCCGGGTCAGCACTGTCTCCCTCGCAGTGACAGGGTTACAGATTTCCTACCCACTTGGCTGGGGACAGCCAGAGAGTCACAACCTCAGGGACCATGCCTGGCAAGCCAGGTCCTGTGTTCAAGAATTGCCCTCCTCCATGAGCAACCTGGTCTTTTCTCCTGTGGAAACCTCCCTCCAGCCATCCTATCTGCCCCCACATGCTCAGAGCACCCCAATGCCCTTCCTTTCCTCACATCCCTCTTTGCACCTCCTTTTTCTCCCAACCACTCTGCTCCAAACCAGCCCATTCCCCATTTCGGCCACTTCTAATGGCCTGGGGCCTGGCCCCTTGCAGAAAAATTCTGCTTTCCTCCTACCTTTTCTCTACCTCCAAGTGACAGCAAACAGCTTCACACCTTCCTCTCCCTCTCTCAACAGCCACACCTGGGGACTCTGGAGCAATGGGGAGCCAATTCACCCCTTAATGCCATCAGATGAGGAGCTTGACCACAGCATCAGGTCAGGAGGTTGCAATCAAACATGCTTACCCTGGCAGGTCCCTGTTCTGTGCATGGCCCTTGGCTGTCACCCTCTCACCTCATCTTGGATGTCCAGTAGCTATGGGCCACTCTACATTCCTGTGCCCCTGCAGAGAGACCCACACACTGCCCCTGGGTTGTGGAGCTCAGCAGGGAGGAGGACAGCAAGACAGGGACTGCCTCATGCTGCAGGACAGCCCAGCTCACCAGTGGCCAGCGCAGGTTTGCTACAGGGCGCTAACATCAGCCAAGCCTACAGGGAAGAAAGCAAAGGGGCACATGACAGCCCTGGCAAGGCCAGGCCTCTCTGTCCCAAAACAGCCCCCCCATCTTCGTGCCTCCCTCCTGGCATCTGCAGAGATGGAGGGAACAAGCTAGGAGGGTTGAGGATGTCTAATGGCGGTGGAGTCGGCATGCCTGGAGTGAAGACAATTCCCCGCAGGCCTGGTCCCCAGGGATGTGCAAGGGCAGGCTGGGGGTGGGGACATGCAAGGGGACGGGGGCCCGTCGCCCTGGCATGGGGGAGCAGGCAGCTCCTCGCAGATTCTTCCTGCTCTTGCTGGCCACGGGACTGGAGCTGGGCCACATGGCCAGGCACTCCTCCGGAGGCGTCGCGGTGCCCTCGTGCACCGGGAGGGTTGGGGGACTGGCGTGGAGTTCTTGCCGAGGAAGGAGGGATGGTGTGGAGGAAAAGTCGGAAGATACAACACAAACATCCAGGTGATTGCGGTGGAGGGGAAAGAGGGAGTCTCGGGAGGCATTTAAGCCTAGTGCACAGAGAGGAGAAAGACACAATTCACAAGGCCGTGAGGTTGTAGGTCACCCAGGGAGCAGGTGGGCCATGGCCCAGGCTGCATGCAGAGACAATGGGCCGCATCTGGGCGGGGAGGGAGTCTTGTGAGGCTGAAACAGTGGACTTGCACCTTTGCCAGCATGTTCTATCAGGCTAGCAGGAACTGCTAGCTCAGGGAGGAACAGCCTGGGCTTCCTGCACCCATGGGGTGGGTGCCTGCCAAGGGCTCAGCACCACTGAGCTGGTGCCATCTCTGCTCTCCCAGCCCAATTACCTGGGCAGCAAGGAGCTCGTCCAGACACTGGGGTGCTTCCAGAGCTGCCCTTGGCAGCAGGGCACAGAGGCTGTTGGCAGCCTGGGGCTCCCATGGCCCTGCATGCAGCAGCTGACAGCTAAGGGATGGCAGCAGAGACTGCCCGGAGGCAGCACATCCGAGGTATCTAGACCAGCACAGGGAACAACTGGTCGTGACAGACAGAAGCAGCAGGAGCTGCCTCAGCCTCCTCTTTGGGGGAGCTTCAGCCCAGTGCAGGGCTGCTGGCTGGGGAGAGGAGGCTGGCTATGTGTGCAGCAGGCTGGAAGAGGCACAGAGCATCATGTGGCAGTAGCCCAGGGTGCTGGGCTAGCCCTCAAACCTGCTACCTACAGCTGGCTGGGCCAGGGAAGCCCTGCCAAGCCCCCTGGGGAAGGGCCATATGAGCAGGGACTATCCCCCTTGGCTGGGTCAGGTGGCATGCCTGCTTGCCTGGGGATGATCAGCTCAGAGATCATCAGGAAGGTCTCCCAGACTTTCACCAGTGCAAAGCCAACGCCCAACACCAAGCATGGCCAGGAGGAACCGCAGAGAGACACCAGCCAGGACAGGGACCAGGTGATCCTATTCCAAGCCTGCAGCCCTCCCCCCTGTGCTTGTCCAGTCCCTCTACTAACAGGGAGTGCAAGGGCCCAGGGTTGGTGCCTTGCCAGGGCTAGGACCCTCTTCACACCTGATGCCAAGAGCTGGGACAGAGGACAGCCCCACATCTGGCAGAGCTGACAGGTCCCCTTGGAGCTCTGCTCTCCAGGTCCCCTCCAGCCACCTCTTGGGTACAATCCACAATCAAGAGAGCCAGCAGGCTTCAGGCTTGGGTGCTGAGGGGCTGTCATGGCAACAAGGGAAGAGGAAGGAGGAAGGGAGGGAGCTCATGCAGGTGGGGATGGAGCAGAGCCAGGTAGGGAAGGGTTAGCGACAGCAGACGTGAGGGCGGAGCGAAGGAGACTGTGTGCTCAGTGCATCGCCTGTGCCAGGCAGCAACAACCCCTGGGTACCCAGCTACACTATGCTCTCAACTAGAGTTTGCAGGAGGAATAATAAGGGTTAACAGCTCTAGCAGCCCTCGAGCCAAGCACCCACCAGCACTATGCTCACTTGATGCCTCCTCTCCATCCTCCTCCTCACAGAAGACAAAAGGCACCTGCTCCAGACCTGGGCCACTAACTTCCTCCAAAATCAGCACTAGTGACCAAAGTGCTCCTCAGTCTCAGAGCAAGCAAAGATGGGCTCAGGTCGCACTGCCTGTGCCTCAGCTAATACCAGCCTCTTTTGCCAGAGATCATCCCGGCCTGTCACCCTGCAAGGACCTCCCTTTTGCCACCTCTGCTTGGCCAGAGCCCACAGAGGGCGTAAGACCAGGAGAGGGGGACAGCAAAAACACTGGCTGCCGACTACTGCCATGCCCTGCAGTCACTCATCGCAGACACACCAGGCACAGACACACACAACCCTCCCCAGGCTCAGCGTCACCCGTGGTGCAGTGCAGGACAGCCAGCCACGTTACTCACAGAGGCTGTGTGGGCCTGAGATGAGGCTGGCGCTCTCAGCCAGGGCCTCGAGAGGGGAGCAGCAGGGAGAGATGTTAATAAGGTTGCAAGGCTAAGATTAAGGGCAGACCAGGACCAGCTCATGCTGTGCACTGCCAGGGCCTGGCAGCCCCCTGGAAGCAGCAGCCCTCAGTTGGGGATATCTGGCTTGTACACCAGAAGTCAGGGCCAGACACGCACCTTTGTGGGCTGGCTGGCTCATACAGAGAAAGAAGGGAAGGAAGTGTGCAGGGAACGAACAGAGGCAGACAAGGATGCCACGACAGGCCACGCGGGGACAGCCCTGAGCCGGGCTGTCCCTTCCCTCTGGCAGCCAGCTGAGGCCATTCTTGATGGTGTCTTGTACTTACCCCGCTCCATTCCACGCCCATACTCACTTCCTCGCTACCGTCTGTGGCATTCTCGTACTTGACGCTGCCCCCCACGCTCCGACGTCTCTCCGTGCCATCACCCTCCTTCAGGATCTCCACCACCTTCGTCTGGTTGATCGGGTCAATTCCCTGCAAATAGGAAGGGAAAAGGAAGCACCACGTTTTGCCTTTCTGAGTTCTTTCCCTCTGGCTACCTGCTGTGCCATCACTGTGCTTGGTCCCATCCCCTCTCTTGCCCACTGCCCCATCGCAGCCAAAACTCTCCAGCACAAGAAGGATGGAGCCGAATGCCGTTCTGCACTTAGCAGTCCCTGTTTGGGTTCTGTCCTGGTTTTGCTAGGATGAACTTAGTTTTCTTCTCAGTAGTTAGAATAGCTGCGTTTTGGTTTCAGTGCAAGACTTGTTATAAGAAGAACATTCACAAAAGTACTAATGTTATTAGTTATGTTATTATTTCTTTTATTTCTATTATTAAACTGTTCTTATCTCAACCTACAAGCCTCCTAATCCTTGCCCCCAGTCCTCTCCCCTATTCTCTGGGGTAGGGGGGAAGTGGGTGAACAGCTGTGTTGGCTGCTGGCCCAGTGAAACCATCACAGGTTCCCAGCTCAGTGAGCCCCCCACCAGGCCATAAACCACCCTGGGGGACAAGGGCTTGCTACCCCAAAGCTGACAGCTTTTTCTTCTTCACATTTTGGTATCTGAAGGTTTCTGCTGTCCTTTAGTCTTTGTGCTAGCTGCTTACAGCTCCTGTTTTATTATTTGAGGACTGAGAGGAGCTTAGGGTGAGAGGTACTCTAAGAAATCCTTAGTGTGTTCCCTGGACAAAAAATTAGTGTCAAGAAAACATCCCAGTGAGTGCAGATCTCCTCAGCAGCTGACAAAGCCCAGTAACCTGCCCTAACCCAGCTGCAGTATTTCTGCATCCAAAGAGCTACGCTATCTCCTGCCCATGTACACACACTGACATCTGCTCCGTCCATACACACATGCACAACCCCCCCCACACACAAGTGTGTGCCCCTGCACAAATCCAACCCCAACCACCAAGGTGCTCTGGTGTCATGGGAATGTAAACCAAGGATATCAGAGGTTGCAAGGCCCAGGAGAGTCCCTCACCACACCCCAAGCCAAATGCTGGGCCATGACCTGCCACCCCAAGCCCCACAATGCTCCCTCCACTGGAGGTCCCTCGGGGGTTACCTGCCGCCGAGAGCGAACTGCACACTCCTCCAAGGTCTCAGCTGCCTCCAGCTTGCCCTGGCGTCGGTACAGCGCTCCCAGGTTCCTCAGAGTGGTGTTCACAGTTGGGCTGTAGTAATTGATGGAAGGTGAGCAGGAGCCCTGGTGCCCTCCCCATCCCCCAGACATCCACAACTGCCCAGGAACCACCTCTTACCTGCTAACCTTACAGGCCTTGTACCAGCCGCCATACTCAGCGTACGGAGCACTGTCTCTGTGCTTGCTCTACAGGGTGAGGAGAGATGAGAGCTGTTAGACCCACGCCTGCTGCTGTTCTCTGGTTTGTGCCCTCCCACTGGGTGCCAGGGTCAGGCTCCAGGCTGCACCCCCCCCACTAGCCAAGCTTTTGGAAACGCAATGTGCAAATGTGGTGATGAAGCCCAGCAGGTTCCTGGAGGGAAAGCTGGAAGCCTGTTTGCTGCAAGAGATCTGGACCACACATAGAAGCCATGACCCCACCCCAGCAAGGGGCATAATCCCACCTCCTTTCCCTTTCCATGGTATCAAAGGCAGCAAAGACAACACAACCCATCCTCACAGTGCTCCGGAGGACACAACACCCCACTCCCCACATCATGCAAAAGGAAGAAAAAAACCCCAAACCCAACCAACAAAAACCCCATAGGCACGTCAGGCAGTGTGGGCACTAAAACCCTCAGCTGTGGCTAGCAAAGGAATCAACCAGCCACCAACCATCTAAACCTTCTACCTGCAAGGTCAGGCCTGCCCCACAGCAGGTCAGGTCAGCTCAGCTAGCTGTCTCCTCTCCATGCCCAAACTTTGCATTCCAAAGCTGGCTGGCCCTGCCACAGCCAGGAACAAAGAGGCTGCTGGCCAGAGCAACAGGAGATGGGGCAGAGCTTGATGCTCAAGGAGAAAGATGTAGGGCCAGGACAACCCACTCTGCAGAGCATTAGCTGCTAAGCCAGCATTGCCCTGGCTCAGTAGGGACCATGGCACCTGCAGGCAGGAATCACCACTGCTGCAGGAGCAGGGCTGCCCATCCACACACGGTGCATGGAGAGTGCTTGGGGTGTGCCAAGCCCCTGGCTCTGCACCCACAGGACACATGGGCTGGGCAGGAAGCACCCAGCTCGGCCCCAAGCCCAGCAGGGCTTCTCTCACCAAGCAGGTGCAGGGGGCCACTGCTCCACAGCAGGAGTTTCCCTCGCTCAAGGGCTCTAGCCCAGAAGTTGTCCTCACATGGACCATTTGTATTACTCGGTCCCACAGCACTTTTCAGGTCTTTACTCCACATGCTGGAGCCTCCCTGAGCCATAGGCACATGTGGGTTTCCTTGTGCTACACCCTGCACAGTCTGGGCAGGCCCAAGGGACAGGAGAGCTCAGGACTCAAAACACCTCTGAAACCCTGCCCTCTTAGGGCAGCTGAACCCAAGGGGAAAAGTGTCAAATCCCCTGGATTCAGGCTCACAGGCCAGGGCTGACAGCTGTACCCAAGGCCCTGCTGCTGGCACAAGCCAGCCCCCCCCACTGCCACTGAGAGCAGAAGGGAAGAGGGGTGAGGGGGGTAAAAAAAAGAAAAAGAAAAAAAAAAAGAAAAAAAGAAGTGAAGCTGTGCAAAAGGGGTTTGATGTTTTTTAATAGCAGATGTAGAAACACAGCACAAAGCAGAGGGCAGCAGCCCCAGCCCCTGGGGCAGCAGTACAAGCAGATCTGTGCTTACTGCTGCCTGGCCAAGAAGGCTGTGCCAACCATGCCATGGAGACAGGAGACCCAGGGGCATGGGAAGAGGCTCAGCCCTTGTCCCAGGCTGTAAAACTGATCTCACTCCAACTGTAGGTCCCTGAGCAAAGCTTACATTATCTGGAGCACAGCTCCACACTACAACTATCTACATTTGACCTCTTAATTCTCCAAAGTTACCATCAGAAGTGTCTCAGTCCCAGGGGGCACAAGAGGAGCCTGGCCTCTACTCCAGCTGTGATTTCTCCTGCATAGGATGGTGCTGCAGCAAGTGTAATTTCTTTGCAGCACAGTCTTTGTAGGGCAGCAACCAGAGCAGTGCAAGGTGGAGCTGAGCACTGACTTGCACTGGGGACCGCGCAGAGTGGTTCAATGGGACAACACAGCATGCTGGTGGGAGGCAGCTGCTAGTGCCCTGCTCTTAGGACTGATAAGTCACTAAGCCAATCCTGCCAGCCTGCTGTCCAAGCCTAGCTAGGGCTGGAGCCTGCTCTGAGGGCAGAGGAAAAGGAGAGGGACAGCATCTGCTCAACTGCAGCTACATGACTAGACTAGACCCTTCATTCTCCTGATTCACCCACCTGCCAAAAAGCAGGTGAGGTCTTAGGCTTGGGAAGAGCAGAGACGGGACTCTGCTGCATTTACCAGCTGAGCCTGGGCAACAGGAGCAACAGCTGCTTTGCCTCTCAGCCTTGTCCAGGGCAAGCACTACCCATGTCTACCCTCTTGCAGGGGCCAGCTGGGACACAGAACAGCTAGGGCCCACCCTGTGCAGAGATCTTTTTCAGGAGGTTTGGCTCTGTTTCCTAAGCAAAGTGACAGCAGCAGTTTCTTCCTGACCTCCACTTTTGCCCAGGCAGCCTTAGGGCTGCTTCAGAAGCAGGCTGTGCTCTGGGTACAAGCAGCTCTTTGGAATAGAGTGCCAAGGCTCTGCAGCACAACCCTCTGCCATCCACCATCTTCCAACATCCACGTGCCCTAGAGGGATCACTAAAGTAGAGAAAGAGAATGTGCAGCCATGGCTGAGAAGCTGAACAACCCCCTGTCCCAGGAAAAACATCAAGCTCTCTGATGGGACTTCCCTCCCTGCTGCCCCAGGCAGAGGCCACTCTCGCCCACTCTCCAGACCCCTCCTGGCCTTCATCAGTGGCCATGGCAGATCTTCAGAGTGCAGGAAGGAGGGTCTGGCTGTGAAAAGAGAGGATCAAAGTTCATAGGTGTCCTTCCCCTCCCAGGGCTCTTGCTGCTATCAACAGGCAGCACCACCAGCTCAAACTCACCTTGCTCATTTCCTCTCTCTCCTCTGCATGCATCCAGATTGGCTTGTGTTCATCTGTGTGGGGAAGAACATGAGACAGCTCCACTCACCGCCTCACCCTGTTGCTCTGCCACCTTCATTGGGGCTCTGCCTCCTGCACAGCCCAGCACTCTGTCCCCAGAGCCAGCAGCTCTCCAGAAGGGAGTGACAAGGCTTCCAGATCTCCCTGGTCCCTGGGTCAGAGCCCCAAGAAAGTCCCCCAAAGACAGGGGAAGGAAGGAGCAAGTCCTCTCATGGAGGAATATCTGTGCCAGGTGTAGAGGAGAAACCTCAGCCTTTGCCTGGGAGTGACTGTGCTACTCACTGATCCCCCTTTTAGCCACAACTATTCCCAAGCCAGTAAAGACTGACAGCCAGAGCTGCCCAAGACCCCTTCTGAGAGCAGAGGTGGAGCAGCATAACACACTAGAATGGCAGTGTCTCAAGGGCTGCCCAAAGCAGGGGCCCTGAAAGGTATCTCATCCCTCTGCCAGGGGGATACCAGAACCAGCCAAGCCCAAGCTGAGAGCCAGGAGACCACATTGCAAACCCTTTCCGAGCCCCAACAGCTTCTGCTGTACAAACCATCGACAGAGCCAAACTCCTTCACGTGAGCACGGGTAAGGATCTCCTTATACAGCACCTCTGCATCTTTGTATTTGCCTTGCTTCAGGTAACAGGAGGCCTGCAACCAAGAAAACAGCTTCAGCCCCACTGAGCAACACAGATTAACTCTGTCCCCCTCTTGCAGCTGTCTTCTTCAAGCACCAGGCAATGCTCACCTCTCCCATGGCACCACTCCCCATCCCCACATGGCCTTTCCCCAGGGTCTCACCAGGTTGTTCTTGGTCTTGGCCACGTTGGGGTCATCAGGACCCAGGCAGCTCTCATAGATCTCCAGGGCCCGGCAGTAATAGTACTCCACCTCATCATACTTGCCCTGGTTCTGGCACAGTAGGGCTAGATTGTTCAGCTGCTTGGCTACATCAGGATGGTCTTTGCCTAGGACCTGGGTAAATAAAAGAAGAGAAGCCACAAAAAGTCAATGCTTGAAGATTGCAGTGGACTCCTGGAGTTAGTAGACACTGTAGTCCCTCCAGAACATGCCTATGTCAGACAGGAGGCAAGGACCAGGGAGGTAAAGAGGAGAAATCCCAGCTTCCACCTCCTGGCAGACCTCTCCAAGGCTGCAAACACCAGAAAGACAGGAAAAGATGGTGGCAGAATCAGCAGCCAAAGAGAGTAGGTAGGTCCTGGATCTCCCAGGTGCAGAGAGGTAATGGGGGAAACCCTCAGGCAGGGCTGGAAGGAAGGAGAGCACAGGAGACCAGTACCTTCTCACGGATCTCCAGGGCTCGCTTACACAGTGGTTCTGCTTCTTTGTACTTCCCTCTCTTGCCGTAGAGAACGGCCAGATTGTTCAAGGTTGCTGCCACCTGCAGAGACAAAAGCTTCTCCATGAAACAAAGCAGAATCCAGTGGGACCAAACAAGGTGTGCAAGCAGTGACTGTCCCATTTCCTTCGTGCCTGCAGTACAGCTGCTTCTGAAGAGAAGGTGTCCAGAGGCAGAAGGCTACCCTGCCTACATCACAGGATCCAGAAGAAGCCAACTCCTGACAGGCCATACTGAACAAGACAGAAAGAAATACTGAAGCAGTAAAGCAGAGCCCCACACCACGTGAACAGCGCCCCTCGCATCACAGGGCACACGGCTGTCCTTGGCAGTCCAGCTGCAGACACACCATAAGGGAGGGCACCATTCTAGCCCCCTGCAGCACCCACAGGTCAAGGGAAGCGACCGAAAGAGGAGGGAGACACTCACCGCTGGGTGGTCTTTGCCCAGAGTCTTCTCACGGATGGAGAGAGCATCGTTCAAGAGGTGTGCTGCCTCTTTGTATTTATTCTGATCCCTGCAGTGCAAAGCCAACCAGTTATTCAGGATTTGGACATCATAGGCCATGGCAAGCAGACCTGCAAACAACAGTCCTCCTTCCACACAGATCCAGCCCCGACAGCCCTTTCATTTCTCCATTCCTCCCTACCTTAGCCAGTCCCTAGTTATATCAGGGAGTCTGATGGCCCCAATACCTCATCTGTGCCAAAACCTTTTTGAAAGGCAAACCCTTGGAAGCTGGGGGAGTGTCTTGTCCCCAGAGTGTGCTGCCCTGGTAATTGGGAGAGGTAGAAAGCTCTCCTCGTCCAGTCCTGCCCTCCCTACCATGCTCACCTGTACACCAGCGCCAGGATGTTCAGCATGGTGGCCACGTCAGGGTGATCATGACCCGATGTCTTCTCTAGGTCCTCCAGCGCCTGCTTGCAGAGTGGCACAGCCACCTCATAGCGCCCCTGTGATGCGTACTGGATGACCAGGTTGTGGAGGGTGCGCAGGCGTGCAGGAATCTCATAGCCTCCCTGCTGGGCAGCTGCCACTGCACTGCTGTGCTGGTGGGGCACTGCAGGCACAGAGGAATAAAACAGGGGCACGGTTGGCACAGCAGGCCTGAACAGAGGCAGCCAGCAACCATGCATGAGCAAACACTTACATCCAGGACCGTGCTCCTCCTCCTCATTTGGGAACAGATCATCCAGAGAGTCCTTGGCAGAGTCACCCTCCTTCTCCTCCTGAGAGGATGGGAATCACAACACCGTTGGTTCTCAGAGAAGACAGCACCAGCGTGGGCTAAGACAGACACCAACCCCTCCTCCCTGCTGCAGCCCACCAACACCCTCAACTTCCCCCGTTGTCTCTGCCACCATCTTTCCCCCATCCAACAAAACTAATAAAGCCAAATTCCCCCAATGCATCCTGTCAGGCTGCTCCATGTTCTTCCAGAGACCCTGCCCCATGGAAGCTCCCTTTAGCTACAGGCAGTGCTGTGCACGGTGACTGGGAAGGAGCAAAATCCAGGGCAATGCTATCACACATAGGCAATCCTGCTGGTCCAAACTCTCCCACCCCCAAAGGTGGCTGCTCAACAGGACAAGAACATACCGAAGGGGAGACATCCTCATCATACTTCTTCAGCTGGTTCATGAACTCAAGGTGTTTCTTCTCCTCCTCCAGCTGAGCCACGGTTTGTTCACTGCGCTGCAGTTTCTGCTGGGTGTTGGCAAGCTCGTCGCGCAGCCACTGGTTCTCCTGGCACAGCCTCCGCACCTGGGCGCGCAGCTTCTGCTTCTCCGACTCCACAGCGTTCAGGTGGTTGGACAACGCCATCATCACCTTGTCAAGAGTCCCAGTCAGTAACTGTCACCATCTTGTATCTCCCTCACGTGCACGCTTAGGGCCCACCCTCAGGGTCATGCTGGCCTTCTACGCTCAGCCCCTCCCTGCCCCTACAGCTTACGGGAAATGGCCACATGCCCACCTTCCCCTCCACCCTGGATAACACCTGGGGGGGCAACCACCATTCTCACCTGAGCTTCTCCAAGCCCCAGTTCAATCATCTCCACTGACTTGCGGAGCAGGTTGGATTTCTCATGCACGAGATTGGCTTCTTCATCTTTCTTCAGGCACTTGATGGTCTCCAGCAAGCTGTGCAGGATGGAATTGTGTTCATTCTTGAGTGCCTCTAGCCCTTGCATCACCAGCTTGGTGTTGGAAATGATCTCCTCTTGGCTCAGCTTGTCCAGTTTCTCCTCCCTTGGGTACACCATGGTGGACATAGTCCTGCTCCTGCAGCCTTACACAGAAAGAAAGACAAAACCTGAGTGCCTCGGTGCTGTTTCAGCTAGCCACGACCAGACACGTGTCACAGCCTCCTTCAAGCAGCCAGAGACGGTGTTCAACTGGCTGCCCACACTAAGCCCTTCCCCTCTCCCTTTGGCAGCTGTCAGGGCACGTGTCCCCACTTCTGTGGCATGGAGTGCAGGTGGCACACATGGACAGCAGAAAAAGGCTAGAATCAGTGCTGACCTCCAGCACCCCACACTGCCAGCAGCAAGGAAAGCTGATTTAGCTTCCATTTCAGAGCAGAGATTTGTAGCTGGCAGCTGGGGTCGCAACGTGTCCACCTCCTGCCCACAGAGCACTAATGCAAGGAGGCTGTCAGGGCTCAACACCTCTTCTGACTGCAGGAGAAAGGGAACAGAAAGCAGAGGGATGCCAGCTCAAAGCTTTCTGCATCCTCAATGGGAAATCTCCTGGAAGAGCATCTCTCAGACAAGTGGCTGGGCCAAACAAAAATTTCCCTGACCAGAAGACCACACCCTGACAATCCCAGCCCCAGCACAGAACGGACATTGTGGTGACAAGGGACACAACAGCACCAGCATGAACTGAACCAGCCTGTGTGGGAAAGCTTACACACACCAACCGCCACAGTCACACCAGTGTAACCCCTGCGTGGGTGTCAGCTCCAAACACTAACAGCTCTTCCAGCTTCACTCGCCCTGCTGCCAGCCCAAGGACTCCTCAGGATGGCACCGGGGCTCTGTGCTCCTTCCCTGTCCCCTTCCCCTTGGATATACAACAGCAGAGTACCAAGCTACTGCCTTTGCACAGGGACATCAAGTGCTACAACCCACCATGTCAGTGTGGCTGCGAGATTCCTGCATAGAAAATCCAGGAGCTGGGGAAACACAGCAGGCAAGAGGGGGAGAGACATCAGAAGCAGGCAAGACCCCTTCTAGCAGTCTGACAGTACCCTGGCCACTCCATGACTCGCTCATCTAACCCTCTTTCAGCCTCTTCCCCAGCTGTCCCACCCCAGCAGCCTCTTCACATCACTGAGTGACTGCAGGAAAGCCACCACCCACCTCACTATGGTCACTCCATAGGCCTGAGCTCTCCTCTCAGTTTCACAGAATCACAGACTGGTTTGGGTTGGAAGGGACCTTAAAGATCATCCAGTTCCAACCCCCCTGCCACCAGCAGGGACACCTTCCACTAGACCAGGTTGCTCAAAGCCTCATCCAGCCTGGCCTTGAACACTTCCAGGGAGGGGGCATCCAATTTGGTTTCTGTTCCAGTGATGCACATCCACCCCTCAGGAAGGGCAGCAAAATCTCAACACACAACAGAGACCTTACTGAGCCTCAACAGGGCACAGAACCACAGAATTACCTTGACTGGAAAAGACCTTTAAGATCATCGACCAATCATTAACCTCACACTGACAAGTCCCCGACTAACCCATGTCCCTCAGCACTATGTCTACACGACTCTTCAATCCCTCCAGGGATGGGGACTCCACCACTGCCCTGGGCAACCCCTTCCAATGCCTGAGAACCCTTTCAGGAAGGAAATTCTTCCTCATATCCAATCTAAACTGCCCTTGGTGCAACGTGAGGCCATTTCCTCTTGTTCTTGGTTGAACAGACCGACCCCCACCTCTACACCCTCCTTTCAGGCAGTTGCAGACAGTGATAAGGTCTCCCCTCAGCCTCCTTTTCTCCTAAACAACCCCAGTTCCCTCAGCCGATCCTTATCACCCTTGTTCTCCAGCACCTTCCCCAGCTCCATTGCCCTTCTCTGGACACACTCCAGCACCTCCATGTCCTTCTTGTAGTGAGGGGCCGAGAACTGAACCCAGCACTCATGTTTCTTGAAGACTGGGTTTCTGTTCATACCTTTAAGCAAGAGCTGAGTCCTTCCCTACCTACCCCAGAGTCACAATGCCGACTTCACATTTACTCCATGATCCAGCACCAGCCCTCAGTCATAATTCACTGTGTCCCTCACTTCTGGGTACCTGCCATGCTCCACGTGCACTTACCCTGTGCACTGAAGGATCTCACCTGGACTGTGACATTTCCCAGTTTGCTGTAGCAAAGACCAGATGACAAGAATAGCATGAAAAACCTCACTAAGATCAAGACTTAGAGCATAGTCTCCTGTTCTGAAGAAAAGAATGGGTCTGTAGAGAGTTGGCTGCCACTCATATCCCATTTTCCAAACTGATGCTGCAGGAACTGGCAGCTAAGAATTCTGGTTCATAATTCCCCTGGTTATCCTTCTTCCCACCTTCAAAGCACACCTGGGAGAGCAATTGAGGGATAAAGCAACAAGGGACGCCCTGCCTAAGGCAGACTGCTGTGGGTAGGCACAATTCAGGAAGAGATGTGCAATGATTCCCAGCTCCAGAAGAAGAGGCTGGTAGCTCAAAGGATGCTCGTGCTGCCACATTTGGCAAAGCACCATTGTCCTGCTCTGAAATGGGTCCAGACAGCCTCCTAGGAAGGCTCAACAGGCACCTACCTGCTTTCACAGAAGCCAAGGTAACAACTGCTAAAGGGTGAAATGGCCCTGGTACTGGTTTCAGCTCATAAAGGAAACAGTCCCAGATCCAGAAACAGGGCAATTGGGAAGCGAGAGTCATCTGGAGCACAGGCAATGCTTGGAACACGAGGAGATCCCCAGGAGCAGCCTCACACCCAGCATCCAGCAGAACTAGAGCTCTGCCCTGAGGTTCACACAGCTGTGCAGCACGAGTGCCTCTTCATCTGTCCCGCTGTGTACTGGGTCATCTGTGAAACGCTGACAGTTCTCATGGAAGCATAATTTGTGCCCACACAGAGATCTTGCTGTCAGCTTTAAAAAGTACAATACAAATGCACTGGGAAGAGGAACATGTTGCAGATTATTATAAAAAGCCACCAAAGCTTGCACCTTGCTAGATAACAGAGTCAGACAAGACCCAGATCCATAGAAAATCAGCCTCATTAATTCCACTGTACACAGAACTGCTTCTCAGCTGAGAAATCGCCGAGCTGTGTGTTAAAACACCAGCGCCTCTACTCCAGCAACACCCTGTCTCTCTTCAGCCCTTCCAGCAGAAAAAGCTTTGAGCATTTAACAGTCCCCATGATCAGCTTGTTTTTCAGAACTGTAAAGATTTCAGACTGTCTGAGAAGGGCAAATAATCAAACTGTCCTGACTGACAGCACAGACTCATCCTACCCTGCAACTACATCCTCAGATCCTTAAGTCATCCCAGTACAGGCTCCTTTTCTCCCATTAGCTGTGCAAACACCTCTACACAACCCTGGTCTTTCTCCTGTAGGATGACATCCTAGAAGCAGAGCTCTGCTAGGTACCAAACACAATTCCAGTGTTCAAGGGTGAACAGGGGACTGTCCAGGCGGGACACAGGGTACAAAACCTGAGAACAACACATGGGCTGTTCACTTCCAAGTGCCAACAAGACAAAGAGAAGACTGCAGATAAGTCACTTAAATGCTGCTACATTCTGCACAGCAAAGAAAAACAACAAACACTGGTGGGAGATGACTTATTGTCCCTGGAAAGTGACAATTCTTCCCTACAGAGCCTTATTTCTAGCTCTCCCCAGTGCTGGTAGGTCTACACTCAGCGCCCAGCCCTCCAGAGAGGAAACATGCTCTATGGCAACCGACGCCAAGGTCGGGCAGGCTGAGGCTGCTGCATAAGCACTCTGCCTACTCCCACACGTCCAGTAAAGGGCACCCAGCATCCTTTATCCAGGCAGAAAACGCAGTCGGAGGTTCCTGCAGAGAGGAGGGGTGACACCATCACAGGGGGAGGTTCAGACTGGCATAGGAAGACAGAATGCTTTTCCAAGGAGCTCTCGGGAGCTGAAGTGCCCAGCTCCTGGTTTATCCTGTTGCATTCCTCATGGCTCAGCAGGTGTCACAGCCCAGGTCATCACCAGTTCATTTCTGGTCTAGTTGTCATCTCTTCCCTATGCACAGGGAGCTGCTAGAACAGCCTGGCTTTCCAGCAACACCCAGATCATCTCCCTTCCCCTGCTCCCATGTGGAGGAGCGCTGCAGGAGGACAGGGAAGGAACATGCATGCACTGAGCTTTGGGGTAGCTGCAGCAATCAGCTGGGAATCCACCAGCCAGCACATCCTGCCAGGCAGGAACCTTCCTCCTGTATTCCAGTGCATAACCAGTGCTGATGCTCAGTGATTTCCCAGTCACTGAGCATCAGCAATTTCAGCAGCCCACTTTTCTGCCTCTGAGAACTGCTCCCACATGGAAGAGCTTTCAAAGGAAAAGAGCTGGAAGCTTCACTGCTTATATCTTAAACCCACAACAGCTGCCGCAACAGTAACAAGGATGCCAGACTAAATGGGTCCAAGTGAATCTTAAAACTTAGATTATGATGTCTAGTGCTAGAAGATTACAGAGAGCAAAAAAAAATAAGCACCAGGGAAATCTGTAATCAACTACAATAGGACAGAGACTTCAGGTCTACACATACCTCAACAAATTCAGTTCACTTTACTGTCTCCCCACATGTCCCCAGACCAAGTATACGTGAGACACAAGGTACCATCACAAGTTGCACAAGTGATACTGTCAAGACAATAACTGCAGCTTCCTTCAAACTGCAGATGGACTGCCAGCACTTTCCATATAGAAGTGGGAACAGATTTTTAGCAGCAAACTCTTCTGTAGGAGAAGGTGATCTAAGGATGTGGTAGCTGCAGAAAAACAACTGGGTTCTGGAAAAAAAAACTTCTTGTGGAAAAGAGCAAGTCTGACCCACAGCAAGAATGAGTGACGACATTTGGGAGGTAGATAGGAAGGGCAGCATTTCGAAATGGTTAAGCTCACAGGCTTAAAGTCTTGTTTTCACAGTAATTATTCCAGCCTCATGCTGAGAGATATGCTTTTGCTACCAGGAGAAACAGCAAGGTTACATATTTGGGAAGCAAACCAACTTGACAAAAGCAGGGATGGCTGGTTTGGGGTTTTTTTTTTTCCTCCTTTGGAGCTCTGCCAGCTCATTACTGTTGAACAACAGAATAAAGGGTCTCTGGAAAGACTGGTTGACTTCCAAGGAAGCTAAAAGTGAGATCACCAATATACAGCTGAGTCTCCACTCCTAAGGGATACCGCAACAAAACCTAGACCTAATACCTTGGATGCTGAAAAATACAATAAAAGCAGGGAAAAGCAAACAGAGTGCCAAAGCTGCAACCATCACAGAGGCGTGAGCACAAGTTTTCTCTGCATTTTTATACCATAGTGTCAGAAAGCAGAGACTGTGGGAGACGACAGTCAGCTGTGCAGAGCCTCGAGGCTTGCACTGCACAGCCAGGACACACTGACACTGCCACATCACTGCCAGGAGAGCCACTGTGCTCAGGGTCACCACTCCAGGCCACCTGCAATGGAAAAGGGACAACCTGGTGCTGCTGAAGCCACAGCCAACAGTCAGCATTGCCAGAGCTGCTCCAATATGGGTAAAACAAGAAATATAATCAGCTCTGTATGGTGCCCAGGAACTTCACAGCCAAGAACAGCTGCACACGCACATGTTAAGGCTTCAGAAATAAAGGCAAGAGCAGGATGTTTTGCAAGTGAAGGGACAGTGGGTGTGCAGTCAGCTTCAGGGTAGTGACCAGTACTGCAACATGAGTAAGGGCCAGGAATTGGAGGGCAAATGCTCAACTCCCAAAAGTAAGAACTGGTGGAATAACTGTAGCATACAGCTCCATCCTGGGATAGGTGCCTCTGAGGTCCATGTGAGGCACCGAGCAAGAGCGGGGCTTGTTGCCACTGCCAAAAACACCTGGTGCATCTCGTGCTGCCTTAAAGCCACACAAAGAGGAGATGGATCAGTCAGGGGTCAACACCCTGGGAGTTCACACCCAGAACATCTCCGAGCTGCAATCCCACAGCCAAAAGATGCAGCTCCAACTCCGATGTGCATGAGGTCCTCTGCCACCAGTTGTCTCTGGCTCATGAGTTTTTCCACCCTATTGCCAAAAAAAGGGGGCACCTAGAGCCCCATCTTCTGCCCAAAGTTCTTTCCCAACCCCAGCCTCCAGCTTGGGCCTTTCTTGTACTGCAGACAGTCTAGAGAGTCTCAAACCAACAACAGACCTAAAGTACCATAGAGAGACTGTTGTGTTGCAATTTCCTCCCTAATAAAAGGGCCTGGCTTCTGTATTACTTGGAGGGATGCCTAGACATCTCTTAGAGGTCTCTGGTCCACCCCCTCACTCAAAGCAGGCATCTGATCAGGTATCTGTGTCTAGTCAATGGTTGAGTATCTCCCAAAAATGGAGATCCCACAAGCTCTTCAGACCCCTGTCCCACAGCTTAACTATCCTCCTGTGAAAGGGAAAAACAAACAAACAAGAAAACCCTCATCTGAATTCCTTAGATAAACCCCTTGTTACCTTTCCCTTTCCTCTGCAGAGCACCACTTCAGGACAAAGAGACCAGGCACCACAGCACTGGAAACTGACCCTGTGCCTAGAGGAAGAGAATACAGCACACGCCTCCTTTCAGTGGGACAAAGGGGATGGGATCCCTCCGTCCCAGAGCAAGAGGTAATGCAATCCACCTCCAGCAGCACAGCAGGGAGTGGAGGCAAAGAGCTGTCTCACCCACATTCTCCCGTGCCCAAAAACCAAGACTCTTGGTATCCAGGCACACCCTCACATGGTTTTAAAGCCAATCTCCAAGCCCAGAAAGGCTTCACCCAACCAGCTTTCCCAAGCTTTAGAGTCATATGTAACTCGGTACAAGTTGACTGTGCTGTTGGAAACAGCCCAGCCCTCTCTATCCCCTGGACAGGAATCAAGGCCAGGATTGCTTCTTTCAGTAGCAGCTGACACACGCCAGCTCTAGCCAAGTGTGAAGCTCCATGGGGTTTTCTAGATACCAGAAGGCCTGTGTTGGGAAAGTCTGTGCTAACCAGCAGGCTGCAAGAGCCCCAGGGGCTTTTAACTAGGATTAAGGAACTAGATTTGCAGTTCGAGTGGAAGTGCTCTCCTCACAAGGAGAGAGGAGGCTCCTTTCATGTTCTTTCCCTTCAGCACTAAACACTCCTCTCTGTCCCAGCAGCTTCAGCTCCCCACCACCTACAACCTCTAACAGAAAACACACCACAGCATAACCTTCCTGAAACCTTGGGCAAGGTGCTGGTAAGCTGGCTTTACAGGGACTTGGCAACAGTGACTCAGGTTCACATCACTACAGAAAGGACCTGGGAGCTTCCTGTCCCCTCCTGCTTTCCAGCCTACAGCTGGAAGTGGCAAGTCAAAAGCTACTAGGACTTGCTCTGATTGACCAGAGCAAGCAACTCCTGTGTTACCAAAGCATGATCCAACTCCAATACATGTGCTCTGAAGAAGACAGAGGAGATGGTCTGGCTGGCTTTGTAGCAGATCACTCATTCCTTTCAAGATCAGAAAGGTCCCAGTCCTTTCATTTATTAGCAATCAAAGAATACAGATGTTTGAGGCAACAAAGGTTAAAAAAACCCAACAAAACAACCAACCAACAACATAAAAAACCACCCATCACCAAGATGGGCCATTAGCAGAAAGCGTGCTAATTAGTAAACAGCATGGACTCCTCCTTATTGCAGTCCATGCTGTTTACAACCCCATGGAAACATGCACCCTTCAGTAGGCCACTGGAACCAGAACAGCAGTCTTCAGCACTCCCAGGAGTGAGCTTGCGCCAGCACCTCCAGATCAGCTGACAAGACCTTGTTTTTGAACTCTTGCTCATGTCTGCAGCAGCTCACCAAATCCATTCTGCATCTGCTGTGCCTGGGACAACAGTGGAACACCATTAAAACCTGCTTCCAGGCTAGTGGAGACAAGAGCTAAGTGTCTGGAGCGAAGCCAGGACAAGCATCTCTTCCTAGCTTCAGGATCTGACTGGGAGTCTCGCTCTATAAGAGACAGAGTGGGAGCCATTACCTTGCCCTGACAGCATGAAGTGGTATTAGAGCAGGCAGAGCAATCCCCAGGAGCCAGTGCCTCTGCAGGCATCTGTGTGATGCGAGGGCTACGCACTGGATGTGCCTCAGGAGTACAGGTGATGGCCAGGATGCAGATGGGACCAGCAAGTGCCCTGGAGCCACTCTGTGTACCCCACAGGGCTCTAGAGTGCCCACACTCCCTCCACAGCTGACCTGGGGCACCTGAAAGACCAGCTGACTACAGGCTTTGAGACAAGAGCTGTTATTTCCAGAAGCAAACGGGTCTTGCAAACTGTAACAAGGCAGCCAAATTCACAGAAACAAAGCTCTACCTGTGTAATAAGCAAAGGATCCGTTTTACCTCCGTCTCCCCCAACCAGCTGGAGCTCTTTAGGAGCTACGTAGCTCTCTCCTAGCAAATCAAGCCTTTAACCAGCAACTCTGCCAAGGTCAAAATCCTGCCACGTGTCCTTTGTGCCCTGAAAGCTATTTAGGTGTTTGGGGTTAATGCTGTTGTTCCTACCTGGATATTCCTCCAAAACAGCAGATGAGAGAACACCGCCTCCTGCTCCTTCTGCCAGTTACAGCAGAGCTCAGCATGTTTATTTACCCCGTGTCTGAGCTGGCCAGATCTTTGACCCGATGTGTGCTGAACACCACCCTCCTTCCCCTCACCCAGAGGCGCATGCTTTCCACGTCTCCAAGGTGGCACAGGAGGAAAGCGACCAAGGGCACTAGAGGAGACCCAGGCATGGAGCCACAAGAGAGTGCCAGGTGCCAGCTACGCAGGACGCGGGACAGCCTGAGGCCGCTGCTGCCTCCCACCATTGTGCAAATCTCTCCCGGCTGCCTGGCCAGAGCATTCTGCTGCAACGCCATCCCCCAGCCCTTCTTCAGACACCTCCTCCC
>NW_010316482.1:0-11700 GCF_000700745.2 Antrostomus carolinensis
TTTATTTTTTTTTTTTCCAAAACAGAGGTGATGATTAAGTTATCTGAAGATAAAGTAACTGGATACCATCCTTTATCCAGGGGATATAATGTATAACAAAATGTATCTGAATTGGAGTAGAATGGAGGCTTTTCATACTACACAGAAAACATTTTTTCTTAAAAAAAAAAACAAAAAACAAACAAACAAAAACCCCAAGCAAAACTAAGATCTATAAAATTAGTTTCTGTCTGACACAACTAAACCTAGTAGGTGCAGGGTATTTTCACCAAAGTGCAGTTTTAGAGAGAAGTGTTTAGGCTTCTTATGCTGGAAGACCTCTGATCAAAGTGAAAATATTAAATTATAGTGGTTAGGCATATTAAGACAGCAATATGAGTAAAAGAAAAATTAAGGACATATCCTACCTTTACTCAGTCCAAGTAAGGGGCTGAAAATGACTATTCAAGCACTGTGTTAAGTGAGGCAAGAGCAATCTTTAAGACTTCTGATTAAAAGCTGGGAGAAGATTAGGCTTAAAACAATGGAGGAACAAATATGGTTAGTATAAAGATGAAGGACTATTTGTGAACTTTTTATATAAACTGATAGGTCATGCTGTGGCCTGCTGTTGGAGTAGCAGCTTGCAAAAGACAGTGTCTGTGTTATTGAAACATTTCTATTTGTTTTGGAAATTTGATAGAAATCTTTAATGGAAAGGTATGATCCTATAAGCTACTGCAATGAAAAAAATGAAAAGGAAAAATCCCTAGGTGTTATGAGCTTTTACAAGTTGTTTCCTTTTAGAACATGGCTATTATATGGATAAAAAGATACCTGGAATCAAGCATAAATAAGTAGATTCTGATTCTCTGTAAGCTCCAATAAGAATTGCCTTTTCAGTATAAGCCTTAAAATACTGAAAGCACAAGCTCTTGTACTAGTTGCACCTAAGATCCCCTTCTTTCATGGAGAAAACAGTTGTGTTCATGTGTCATTCATGCTCTTAATAAATTAGTGTAGCAGTAAATCAAACTGAAAGAAGACAAACAGTTTAAATAAAATCTTTAATTGCTTATTTACAACAAAGGCAATAATAACTTGGCAAATTGAAAATTATGATTTGCACTTTATCACTAACTTGAGCTACAGCAAGTACATAGTCAACTATAAAATATGCAGCCTAGTGAGTAAGGCGCAATATTTACATCACACTAGTACTGCAAAAAAAAAAAAAAAAAAAAGAAAAAAAAAAGAAAAAAAGCACTTAAGATGAATGTACTGTCCCAGCCAGAGTTAAACACTGATCCTGCAAACGCTAACGTTGCTGAAAAAGAAACTTCAGATGCCACTTAAAAGGTCAGTGCTCTAGTTTGGTTTAGGTTTTTTTGGTTTGGTTTTTTGTTTTTTTCCCCTCAGATTGCAAACATGCAGTAGTAGTAAAAATCTGATAATGGGATAAAAACAATACCCCTCTCTGATTTTGTCAGTTTTTGCAAAGTAACGTTTTGATGCGAGTGTACTTCCTGGTCTGACATCTAATGCAACTCCAGTACTAGACTAGCTACTTAGTTTTACCTTAGCAAAGGTCTTCTGGGGTGATGGGGGGGGAAAATCAACTATTACATTTGAATCCAGGCTATACTAGGAGCATAATACAATAATCACACACATACATTTATGAACACAAATTACTACAGACACATTTTCAAGATATCTTGCTTTAACAGCTTAGGAAAAAACCAAAACTTCAGTGTTCAAGAACTTATTGCAGCCCAAGAGAAAGAAATCGTTTTTGTTCTAATGCTTCCTTTTTGACACCATGTATTTTAGGTAGTAACCATTATTCTTATTTTAGAAGGATGGGAAGTAAAGTAGTCAAGTGTAAGGTATTAATCCAAAACCTATCATCCTGGCTATCTCTTCTGAATGGAAAAGATACATTATGAGCTACACAGACAACAGATATGCCAGCCCTATGTGCTGGGCATGGAATTCTATAGCAAGGCCCATAGGGAATGCTTTCTTTGTATAGATTCTTCACTGATGCTCTGTAGTAATTGTCTTTGTGAAGGGGTTTTAGTTAGCTGTGCAGGAAAGGGAAGAAGATGGCATCTGTACAGAAGTTACCGTTTCACCCACACTTCATTCAGCGCTGGGGTATGGAAGTTACCATCATTAAGAGGACAACCTAAGCTAATACAAACACTTTTTGCTACAGCCCTCCTCAAAGTACATTCTTGAGATTAAGTTGTCATTGCTAGTAGTACTTACACTTCATCTTTAGAAGAACAGTTATTTTTTCAAATGTTTCTTTTGTATTAATAAAAGTCAGTATAATTTTGACATGATGTGCAAGTGTTTAGCAGTTTAAGGAGTTGGTTCTTAAATTTATGAAGAAACCTTTACTGTGTGCGTGTTTCATATTCATGGGGCACTCCCAGATACTCACGTCCATTACAGATTCAGAATTCAGATGTTACAGCCATATCCTCTTCCTGTCCACACAGTAGCTCTTCCAAGCTTTCCAACTGACATCACTAGCAGTGCATGTTAACGTAACATATGTGGCAAGTATATTACAGACTCCTTGACACGTTCAAAGAAAAGGTGAGTCTAACTTTTATCCAGAGCCTTCTCTGATAAATTGTTCTGTAATTCAGGTGACTCCTCAGCATCTTGAATGGCAGAAGCATTATAAATGCCATCAACAGCAGGAGCTGTCGTTGGTGTTGTGAGAGGTGTCACAGTGTGTCCAAACCCCTGATAATGACCCATGGGTGAAGATGGCATTGAAGAAGCATCAGAAATTGGGTCTTGAGTAGACGAAGACAGTAAACTTGTATGCTCATTTTGTTCATGATCCTCAGCAAAAAACATTTTCCTTGGCTGGCCCAAAACTGTCCTTCCTAGAATTACACCAAATGAAAATACCTTTTAATACTTCCAGCAGTATACCACATCAACTCTAAAACAGGCATGTTAAATTAGGAGATTAATCTTTGTTTTGTAAGTTTTACATGGGCATTATTAGCTTCAATAAATAAAAGGATGTCTTTCCATAAAAAAACCACAACAACAACAATAATAAGGACATCCTTCTCTTCTGCCTAACACACCTGAAACTTACTCTGAGATCCATCTATTTAAAAGAAAAATTAAAACCCAGACTTTTCAGTCTAGTTTTTAATTTTTAAATCTTTAATCTAAATCAGTCAAGAATACAGGAAAGAGCAGAGTGTCAGATAAACCATGAAATCCTCTGGGGATGCAGCTGCCACTAATTTGGTCTGGAATGTTCCCAGCGTACTACAGAGACAGACAATGGCATAAAATAAAGCTGGAAATACACACGCTGTTAACAGATCACACAGATCTGTCTGTTACTTACCCACGTTTCGAACCTGTTCTGATATATCTGCCCTTATATCAGAAATATCCCACATGGCAAGAAAAGAGTCAAAGCATGACCCTTCTTCAGCTTCTTGAACGTAAGGTTTATAGGAAAAACTGTAGTGATGTGCAATAGCAGCCAGGAACATCTCAACACAAATGATAAAATCCTGCAATGAGACAGATACGGAGTTAATCATTCATAACTGGAGAGAAGTAGTTCCTGCATTTCTTCTGCAACTGAAAGACTGCAATTGCCTTGGGATACTGGCATCACCTACTTTCCCAACAGAGGTAGGATATTCTTGGCAAGCTTCAGAGAGCCACATGTACTATGTACGTACTGGAATCAGTCCTTGCCTGATGGACTGGCTTGCTGGAAGCAGATATGCAACAAGCAGCAGCTCTACAACGAATTCTTGCAAGAAAAAAGGCAAGGGTATCCAACAGCAATATTTAACTGGGGCACATTCCTTCTACCGAACACATGGATATGGAAGTGTTGAACATAAAACTCACTTGGGAGTGACTGGCTGAAACTCAGTGCAGCTTACAATAAATTCAGTACTAATCCAGCCCGTGTTAATTAAAGGGAATATAACAATATTGCATGAGATCAGCTATGTCATCTTACATGTAGCCAGAGCGAGAGCCAGAGAGACCAAGAGAGGAAGAGCCCCTCACTAATATACTGGACATGGTGTGATATGATATGGAATATCCCATTGGCATATCCAAATGCCAATTTAGCTTATTAACTTAAATATTCATCACCCCCTTAGATCTTGCACTTGTAGACTAACAGAACACAAAGTCCTTCACTTCCAGCAACAAAAATGCAAACACTGGTGTGTTATCAGTGTTTCTCTCATAACAAATCCCCGGCTGAAAAGCAAAACGCAGCACAATTCTAGCTACTGAAAGAGAAACCTAGCTCTGTTCCAGCTAAAAACCAGGACACCATTCCTCCTAAGTAGTAATTTTCTGCTCCTACCTGTAGGCCTGTAGCCACAGCTTCCACACTTTGCCATTCCCAGGTGCGTTTCTCAGAAATAACGCCAACTTTCACCAACAATGCAATAAGCACAGCTTGCCTATAAAAATGATTTTTTCTATTATAATCATTGTAACAGTAGTGCCAAAAAACCTGCAAGCAATCTGGTAAACGAGGGCTGTTCATATGTGTACGTATGTATGTATATAGGAAGAGTCTTACAAAAAACTTCCTGTTTATATATTTAGATTTTAAGAGGAGGAAAACAGACTTAAGAAGAGATGCAATTCATCCATGGTCCTAAAGACCAACAGAGAACACAACCAAAGAAGAGTCTGTTGTTCCAGTTAGTTATTAGAACAAGCTGCTTCTCTTTCACAATATTTCTGCAGCCCACAGAGTAATGTTCAGATAGTCAGATGTACTCACTCATTAGCAGCTAAGTGTGAGCAATGCTTAAATAGTAATTTATAGTTATATTATCTTTGAAAAAGTTCTTTACTTTTACTTTAAAACATAAATAAGTTTTGCTCTGAAATAACTGCAAGGGATTCTAAAATAAATTATGTTCTTAAGAATCACCTTACAAAACAGCAAGTCTAAAAATTATCTCAAGTGAACAAGACTGTTATGTCCAACATACTAGTCCCCTCTTGCCCTCACAGCACTTCACTAAGGTTATGGGTAGATTTTTTGAGGCCTCTAACCTCAGTAACAAATCCTGCCTTTTTAGCTCTTTCATGATCCACCCTGAGAGCAAAAAGTAAAGAATAAATAATTCACTTACCAGAAAGAAACAAAAACTACCATCTTCACACAAAGGAACTTGCCAACAGGTTGGATAGGGTTCAGTTCTTCACGTAGGACTTTATAAAACAGCACCAGACAATACATAGCAAACTAATAAGGAAAAGAAAATGAAGAAAAGCTTTCAAATCCTTGTTTATTTTCTGAGGGAGTTGTTTTACAGCAACTCATCAGTTAAAAAAAATTATCTCAGTACGATACAAACTTTAAAAGCTCTGATCTGTTTTAGAAAAGAGGCTCTGGATTTATGGAATCTTTGCCTCTTAAAGCAGACTTTTTTTTTTTTTCCTTAACCTGAAATTGTATTTCTGAAATGCATGGTATGGGCAGACAGAGACCAAGGTCATCTATCTACACACTAAAGCAAAGCAAAGGAAGGTCCCATAAGGTTTTTTCAATGCCAAGCACATCTCTAGGAGAATGGCATAAAAAGCACATGATTTCAGGCTTCTGGTAAGAACACCTCAAATGTTACCTCTTTCTGAAAGGTGAGGTAATTAATGCAGTCTTCACTGCAAGTCTGAACCAGTTTCCTATTAGTGACAACTGCAAGCAACCAAGCTAATGTACAGCCAAACCTCAGGAATTGATCTCCCCCCTCCATGCACGTTGTCCTAGCCGCTTACTACTAAGTTTCTTTAATCAATCATGTCAACCAGTTGTCCCAGCAGAAGGCACTTACAGCTCCTTTCGTAACAGTCACCCAAACACAGGGGTGGCAGTAGGAGGAGGACACCCTTTCCGGACGGGATGTCACGCTGCTCTGACTCCTCCTGCTGTTGCCAAAAGAAGAAAAGCTTGGAGGCTATAAGGCCAAGCAGCAAGGAGTCAGAATGCTGCTCTCCTCTTGCAGTAGCTCATGTGTAGTGTGCTCTGGGTGAAGCAGAAAATGATCCCTCTGCACTCCCAGTAAGCCACTAAATGCAATCCCTGACCTCCAGAATGAAGGGGTAGAGAGGTGGGACACGTCATTGCTTTATGCACCTTCATAGTAAAAGTAAAAACAGATTTAGATTATCTGTTTTCCTAGTATTTTGCATATATAGTATTTAACAGATAGTAACTTTGACTTACAGTGGGAAATATCCTACCCATAAGACTTGCCAGACATTAACACAATTACTCTCAATAGTTCACACAGAAGATTCCCATAATGCTAATATGATGACTTAAAAAAGCAGAAAGATGTACCCTTGATACTCACTAGCTGTGACATGTTGTTAAGTATAACCAAGTAAGTCCAAGCATTGTTGAAGCTGAAGTTTCCTTCATCATACACTCCCACTAGTTCACAAATTCTGAAAGAATTTTTAGAGTTAATCACTATGTAGTAAAAGATCACCTACTTGAAGTGACAAATCTCATTGCATTGATCAACTGTCAGAATCCAAAAAATCTCTTTTGGTACTCAAATATGGGTATTAGGAGTCTGCACAAGAATCAGTTTCCAACAGCATATGGCATGGGAAGTTCGTACTGCATTTTCCACAGAATAAATAGTGTTTGAATGCAGGGTTAACATATCCCACTGTTGGATGAATTCAACAATTCAATGTCTTTATTTTTTTAGCTGATTTGCTTTTAAGTGTTAGAACACATACAGCTAATATTTATATTTCTATAGATATTCTTTGTGAATAGCAACTTTTCCCACAGAATTAAGAGTAATGACCATCAAAATGAAGTTCATTAAATTAAGCTTTCAGCATCAACACGCATAACTACCTGCTATTCCTTTACAACAACAGGTTATATATGTATAGAGGCACACAGTCAGGCTTGTCACGTGCAACATTTAATAACATTTTGTCACAAGCAAAGTTTAATAACATTTTTAAAGTTACATGAAACCTGACTTTAAAAATACTCAATTTTTGAAGCCAATGAGAAAACAGAGAAGGAGGGAAAAAAGACTCTAAAAATTAAGAGATGTTTTATAAAAATGTCTTTCCCACATAAGCAGTACTTGACATTCTCTACCACTGCTTTCAGCAGCAGCCATTAAGTATTTATTATTTCAATTCTGCAAATAGTCATTTGCTATAGAGAAGTCGTAAAGAAATCACAGGTTGATTCAAATTGCTGGGACACGTTTAGCCTGTAACACACCAAGCCTGCTTTCAAACTGCCTTGATTCAATACAAAGAGCATGAAAATTTTTTCCAGCATAACTTAACATTACATACTGAAGATCAATATTAATTATTTATGAACGTACTTACAAAGCAATAATGGTAGTAAATGGTCTGACAACAGTGTACTGCAAAACACCCAGTTTACATCTAAATAATAAAACTCTGCAAGAGAAACACAAAATTCATTGCACAAGAATTTAAAGAAAATTCACTTATGGAACTTCTCTGTTCTCAGTAGTTTCACTAAACTGAATTTTTATTTCATGATAATTTCAACTTCTGCTTCCAGGACTTCGGAAACTACAGTGTATAGTGTACATATGTAACACACAGAAGACCTAGACTTCTATAGATACACAACAGGAAATACTCAACGGTTCACTTCTTTTAGCCATGGAAAGCTTCTGTCTCCAAGCTAAACAAAGAGAATGTAATTTTCACTGTGTTTGAAGATGTTTAAGAATGACTTACATTCATAGTTTTCCTTTAACATTTTAAATAGCTTTATCAAAATCTCTTAAGAGAGATGCTTATCAGATTAAGCATGCAGAAGCAAACAGTTCAGGGGCATACAGCTTTTCGTCCTTCACCTGTGGAAGTAAAAGCAATAGTCTATCTGGCCTACCAACAATTCCACATGTGGTTTTTGGCAAATATTATGTGATAGCAAAGGAAGCACATTCAGGGAGACCTTTTTCTGATATTTTTCAAAAATAAGGAAGTTTCCATCAGCACCACCTGAGTCAATGCACGTTAGTAACCAAGTGCAAATTATAGGATGTTTTACAGCTAGAGGAAAATGAGTTCACTGCTGCTTTCAGTTGGGGTTCATAGTTGTTAAAAAAAACGTCTGCAAACCATAAGCTGACTCGGCCAAACAACAGTTATACTACTAAATATGAAAACAAAATGTTACTATCTGTTTACACAGCTTAAAATGTTAAGATGTCATCATATACTCACTCTCCCATAGCCCATGATGGACAACAACACAGAGGCGGCAGATGTCTCTGCTGATCTTTTGCTTCTATTATTAATACAAGGTTTGGATACCGGTTGGTTAGATAATTTGAAAGAAAAACCATAAAATTATAGATGACATAAGCTTCATAGCATTCTCGACATGTATCCACATATATTGCAATGTTGGGGTATTTCAAAGCTATCCACTGTAAGAAGAGAGGTACACAAAAGGTTATGTGCAAGAAAGGCAAAAGTGATTCCAATGAAAACACTGACTGGCTAGTTCAGCAAGCAATTCATTAGACAGCAGGCACTAATTAAACAGAGCTCAAAGCATTTGGCTACTAAGAGTGTGATGTTACAGCTAGAAAATAACATTCTGTAAAAATGCAAGTAGAACTTCAGATTGCATCTCTGCTGCTTCAAATGGAAGCATGTTGAAGCACTGCACAAGAGACACCATCTTTGACCACACGATTCAGTCCTCCATTTAAAAGTAACTAAGGAGATGGTTCCCTACCCATAACCTACTCCTGTGAGGAGGGAACAAGATAGAACTGCTCCCTGAAATTCACCTGGTCATTGTCAATATGGGTTTGAGAACCAATTTTAAACTTTATTTCTTTTGGTATCTAATGTGTAAATGTTTTCTGGCTTGTTTGCAAAATACAGAAGAAAGCAGCAGATTAACCTTAAAGTGGCAGTCATCCCTCTAAACCAGAGTTTCAGAGAGAAAAGTCATTTTTTTGCAAAACTCTGATTATGGATCAGCTGTCAGAGCTTTCAGCTTTTAATTTTGAGTATCATCACATTGCTGTTGCACTGAACAGTGCAACCTGTCCTACTGGGTTTTTTTGTTTGTTTCTTGTGTGGGGCTGGTTTGAATTTTTTTTGGGGGGGTCTTCTGAGGCAGGTCTTTTGAGCTTCCTTTGCTTCCCTAGGTTGTAGTAGAGTGAATGTTGCGCCTTCTCTGACCTTCTTATGAGAACTATGGGAAGATGCAATACTGCATCTCGTAAACTGAGAATACAGTATTTGAATCTGAGAAGAGAACTTTGTGTTCAGCTCAGATTAAGCAACCTAGAAGGATACCACATATGCAGCAAAGGCCCTAAGATCCAGGAGTCTGGGGAAAGATCTCAGTATGTTAGAAGTGTTCCTAAATGGAACACTCCTAGATGGGAGAAAAAGCAAAGAAAAAGTTCCTGGAAAGCTGTCTTTTATGGGTGAAACAGAAGTATTTGCAATGTCAAGAGGTGATGACAACATGTAAGCACACATTCTACACATACAGTCCCCAGATGTAGTATGTTGCTTAGCTCTGGCTGAAATCATCTCCACAGGTGACGTATTTACATGAACCATATCTGGTATGGCAAATAAAATCTATCACATAAAAGTATTCTGTGGTGGATTTTTTGTGGGATCTTACCCTTTGCCCCCTGAAGCAAAAAGGAATTTTAGCACTAAGCATAACTCAGGAAAGAATTTTAGTACTAAGCCTAACTCAGGAAAGAAAGGTAAGGCACTGAATTTTGAGACAGGACTTGGATCAGTCTGGTTTCCAGTTCAGCTGTTACTGAAGATGGAAGGAGCAAACCCAGGCTCTCACTGTACCCCTTGACACATGTCACTGAAGGCAAGGTTGAGAAGGAGTAGCAACGGCGATCCCACAAGCTCCACAAGAAGAATGTGATATCACTAGAACTACGCTCCTGACACACTCCATAAACAGGAATGCCCAGAAGTTTCTAGGACTAGGACTCTCCATGCAGCACAGCTTCTGTTCACTGTGACACTGTTTTCCCTCACTCCCACAGCAACAGAATTTTATTGAGCTGGTAACAGTAAGAGGACACTTACACTGTCTAAACTGTAAATCGGCACCATCCATAGAATCCTGTTACAATAACAAAAGAACATTTAATATTACTAGAAGTATTTTTAGTCTGAATTAAATTCAACATTTGTAGCACAGGTAAAACATGAAATGTTACCTTATTATTGGTTTCTGTAATTCAGGTTGAGTATAATGGACCAAGTGTTGTAGTATTCCCCAGAGAGATATCGGTATAGTCATTAGCAGAAATATCCCAGCGATAAACCATGCCTTGGTATGAATTCCAACCTTGCAAAGAAAAAGAAGAATGCAAGATCAAACTTTCAGTATTAATACTTTAAAGTTTTACTAGCTTAGCAAGAAAAATAATTTGTCTTTCTTTCTGTTACTGTGAATAAAGTTTTAAGATGGACATTAAGTACATATCCCAATATTAAGTTTAGTTTTTCCAACTGTCCCTTTCAAATACACAAAATCCCAAAGTCTCCCAGTTGATATGGCTTAGAGTAAAACTTAAAAACTCGAAAGATTAGTTTGGCAGAACCAAACAAAAACATCACCAAGAAACATGAAATGTTCTACAAAAACATAGTAATGCTCACTATTTAATTTATTGAAAGCCACAACAGGTTTCCTTGCTTTAGGTCTAGAACCTGTCTCAGTTCAGTGCTTCATTATAAAGCTTCTGCAAGCTATGGTTTTCAAGTATTTTTAGCTTTAAAATTAAGTTCCAACTAGTAATGAATTTCAACTAGTTTCATTTAACAATCTGAAATAGATACGCATGTGTATAATGTTATTATATACATGCCTAATAATCACAGGGCTATGATTTTAAACCAAAGCTCCTTGAATTAACTATGTAATCTTAAGTACCAAAAACTGAGAAACACACTAGACTTATCAAACAGCTTTTTTGTTTAGAGTTTCTTCTCTGATCCCCTGCTGTACATCAACATCCCACATTTTCTGCTGCTCTCTAGTTCAAAGACTGCTTCTGAGTAGTTTCTGAGTAGATGTAATGATTTTGAAATTTCAGATACCACTTCAGCATAAACATCCATTGCGGCTGCCCCCTCCCTGGAAGTGTTTAAGGCCAGGCTGGATGAGGCTTTGAGCAACCTGGTCTAGTGGAAGGTGTCCCTGCTGATGGCCGGGGGGTTGGAACTGGATGATCTTTAAGGTCCCTTCCAACCCAAACCATTCAGTGATGCTAGGATCCATTATGCTAAACATACGAAGGCATGAGAACAGAGTTTCTAAATTGGAAATTTAAGTTACAATCAAGGCAGATTTTACTGTCATTAAGTGCTTAAAATTATACCACGAAAAAGCTCACCTCTGTCGGTACAAGGCTAAAATACACATTCTAAGGTTAGAATTTTACTTTTTGTTAGCAAAGTAACGCTGTCACAGGCGTGTGTAGCTCATCCGTCCCTGCTGGGGCACGCTGCGGTCCCACCAGGATGAAGAAACTTCTCTACCTGCTCCCTCAGCTCTCCCTGATCGGACAGGATGACCCAACACACCAGGTCCTGCACAGCGACCCCGGTGCGACCGGCCACCGAGCGCCGAACCGTGAGGCCTGG
>NW_010316483.1:0-1248 GCF_000700745.2 Antrostomus carolinensis
CCCCGGCGCCGCGCCTGCGCACTAGCACCGCCCCCGCAGCGGTAAGGGCGGGGCTGCAGCTCCTCCCCTCACACCGCTTCCAGGTTTACGACCATTTCACTAATTTTTTATTAAAATAACATTACATTAAAAAAAATGTATTCATGTTCATGAACATTCACTAATTATTAATGAAATTATAATTTCATTTAAAAAAATTCATGTTCATGAACATTCACTAATTATTAATGAAATTAACATTTCATTTAAAAAAATTCATGTTCATGAACATTCACTAATTATTAATGAAATTAACATTTCATTTAAAAAATTCATTCATGTTCATGAACATTTCACTAATTTTTTATAAAATTAACATTTAATTTAAAATAAAATTATGTTCATGAACATTTCACTTTATTTTTTTTCCTGAGTAATAAAAGTGTTTAAAATACATGAGGGGTTTTTGTTGGCTTGAGGTTTTTTTTTTTTTTTAATGAAAAATACAGATGAAGCGGGAAAAATAAGAAAGGCGTTAAAAATATTACCCCCTCCTTCACAATATATTTTTTTAATTGCCTGAATCTGGTTTGCTGCTGTAAGATACTTACTTTCTTAATCATGATTATTCATAGAATCTTTTCTGAGAAACCAGTACACCCGGGAAAACGGTGTGTGTGTGTGTCTGTATGTGCGTCTGTGTGCGTGTGTCTGTGTCTGTCTGTGTGTCTCTATGTGTGTCTGTGTCTGTGTGTTACCTTCGAATGAATGTTCCTGACTCTTTGGGAACTGGATCCTGCGCAGGGTTAAGCCAGGCGCGTATCTCTCTCCACAGGAGCGGTCCCTCTTCAAGCCTGAGCGTTTACACACACCCCGAGTGCGGCTGTGGAAGCAAAGCAGACAAGTGTAAGAACACGAATTATCATAAGGTGGCACTGTTATTCCATCTATAAATTACTTGAATCATTTTTTTTCCTTAACTTTCATGGAAGTACACTATTTTTTTCTCTGTGAGGGTAAGCAAGGTGCACAATGGAGGGAGCTCTGGAGTTGTTCTGCCCAGGGTTGCTAATGAGCATAACCTGATGACTTTTTAGCCCTTGGAAACAGGGTTCTGTGTAAAACTGTGAATTTAATCTCTGACTTGTGGAGTATATAGCCTGGCACAACACTGACTGTAGGGGAAGTCATTTAATAATCGAACCTACGCACAGCAAAGCGGGTCACCTTCGTGGAACCGAAAATCATAGAATCATAGAATGGTTTGGG
>NW_010316484.1:0-285 GCF_000700745.2 Antrostomus carolinensis
CAATCACAGTTGTCCCCTACCCAAACATGCATGCTCTTAGCAATCTGGTGTTACAAATCACACCGCTGCCTCTGACCAAAAGTTACCAAATATTAAATGGGGGGGGTGAAAGAAATCAGTGGAAAATGATCTCAGTCCTGGCACAAGAACAATACTTTCCCATGGAAACATAGGTATATATTTAATTCCTGGGAACTCCACTCAAGTTTCACCTTTCATCTCCTTCACTGACTTTTTTTTTTTTTTTTTTTTTTTCAAAAAAGCGCAAAATTAAATTAAGATTTT
>NW_010316485.1:0-985 GCF_000700745.2 Antrostomus carolinensis
GCCCTATAGATCCTGGCAGAGCCCTATAGACTGTATTGGGGCCCTATAGATCCCAGCAGCACCCTATAGATCCTGCAGGCTCCCTATAGATCATGTTGGGGCCCTATAGATCCCAACAGAGCCCTGGAGATCCCAGCAGCGCCTTATAGATCCCAGTGGGGCCCTATAGATCCTGGCAGGGGCCTATAGATCTCATCAGGGCCCTATAGATCCTGTCAGCACCCTATAGATCCCATTAGGGCCCTATAGATCCTGTCAGCACCCTATAGATCCCGGCAGGGTCCTATAGATCCTGTCGGGGTGCTATGGATCCTGGCAGAGCCTTATAGATCTCATCAGGTCCCTATGGATCCTGTGGGGTCCTTATACATTCCGTGGGGCCCTATAGATCCCAGTGGGGCCCTATAGATCATCAGGTCCCTATAGATCCCAGTGGGGCCCTATAGATCCTGTCGGGGTGCTATAGATCCTGGCAGAGCCTTATAGATCCCAGTGGGGCCCTATAGATCATGTTGGGGTGCTATAGATCCCCCAGGGTTCCTATGGATCCCAATAGCACCCTATAGATCCCAGTGGGGCCCTATAGGTCCTGGCAGAGCCTTATAGATTCCAGTGGGGCCCTATAGATCCTGACAGATCCCTATAGGTCCTGGTGGGTCCCTATGGATCCCCGTCGGTCCTTATAGATCCCAAGAAAGTTCTGTAGATCCCGTGGGGCCCTATAGATCCAGTGGGTCCTTATAGGTCCCATGAGTCCCTATAGATCCCATGGGTCCCAGTGGGTCTCTATGGGTCCCAATGGGTCCCTATAGATCCAGTGGGTCCCTATAGATCCCGGTGGGTCCTTATGGATTCTATGGGTCCCTATAGATTTTGGGGGGTCCCTATAGATCCAATGGGTTCCTATGGATCCCAGGGCATCCCTATAGATCCCCGTGGGTCCCTATTATCTGATGGGTCCCTATAGATCCTGCTGGATCCCTAT
>NW_010316486.1:0-390 GCF_000700745.2 Antrostomus carolinensis
AATCCGCCGGATCCTGCACTTTAAACCTCTTCCCTTTCAGCAAACGTCAAGAAAAGCCGCGAGGGTCGCGTTTGCCTTTGCAGGTCCTTTGATTCCTGCAGCGTTCTGTGTGTTGGAAGAACTTTTGAAACATGTACCTATACTGAGCTCTTGCGCTGATGAAATACTTAAGCTGAAATCTGTTAGTAAAACATCAAATTCTTTCTTTTTATTTGGCAGAGAACTTTACCGGTGTCCTTGAACATCTGGCACTTGCTGGTTTCCCTGTTTGCCTCTTGGTACAATTAGATGCTGTGGAAACAGCAGGATTAAAAGGGATTTTTCTAGTGGTAGCACTGCATCCTGCGTAAGAATTTGTGTATGATTATTTTATTTATATATATATATATA
>NW_010316487.1:0-12207 GCF_000700745.2 Antrostomus carolinensis
CAGGCGGCGCCGCCGAGGCCGCTCCCGGCCTCCATGTTGCGGTTGCCGAGCCGCTCCCGGCCCCTCAGCGAAGGGACGAGGGGCTGAGGCGTCCCCGCGCGCCTGTGGGTGAGGGGCCGCGCGCGCCCCCGCCGTTTGGGAACGGGCGCAACGGAAAGCCGTTAAAATCCGTTGGGCGCCATTGCTCAGCGACGGGCTGAGGGAAGGGAAGAGGGAACCGAGTCCCGGATTGCTCCCCGGTGAGCGCTGGGTGCGTTTCTTTACCTTTTTGCCTCAGTTTTGGGTTGTTTTTGGGTTTTTTTGCCAGAGGAAGGGGGAGGTCGGGTTTTGGGCCGCGGTGGTGCGAGCGAGCCCCGTTCCCCAGAGCCGATCTCTGTCAGTATTTGCTGGATTTGCTGCCGGTGCCTGGTTTCCATTACTTTGCAGGGTGATGTGGTTTCAAGTTGGACAATTATTCCAATGAAATAGAAAACAAAATGGTGCTGGGGACTTTTTTAAAGGAAATCTTTAATGAAAAAAAAAAAAAATCTCCTGCAATTCACCTAGGTGTATTTCTGTCAGTAGGAGGAAAGCATTTATCTAATAAACCTGGCAGGCAGTGGTAGAAAATTTGCTTGAAGAGGCCAAGTCCAAGGACATAATGGTTAAACAGAGACCTGGAACTAAAGAGGCTCATTCTCACTTAAAAAAACTCCCTAGGGTTATTTAGCCTTAACTAAGGAAGGATTTTCTGAAAGAAGGAGCTCACAAAATGATGTGAGCTGTGACTGCTCAGGTGAATGTCTGCTGTTCAAATAGCAGTTAAAATTGCAAAAGAATCTGTCCACGAACGGTTAATCCACAGCGACATGAACGTCCAGATTGACAAAAATGACCAGAAGAGGGGACCGAAGGCGGCAGGAAGCTGGAACCTGTGACAGTCTGATGTCTGTGCATATACGTGTGCATCTGTATAAGGACGTATCGTTGTCATAAGATGTGTTACCTAAAAACACTCTGGTGTGACTGCTCCACTGTTTAAATAGCAGTATTCTCATTCATGTGTTTACTTAGATTTACCTATTTGGTTTCTATTTCTGTTTGGACACCAAAGTTGTAGAGTTGCTAAAGCATTGTAGAGTTAGGATATTCTGGATAAGAGGTCTTTCTTTAGTGCCAGTGGATTTATGATTATACTTTTTAAATTGTATGTGTCCATCGTCTTTCCCTTCAGTTTTGGCTCTAAGTGCTCTGGTACACACTGGAAGCAGTTACTGGCACTGATTGCTTGGGCAAGGCAGTTGCCCAGTTGATGGCTGGGAATCAGACAGTTGGGGTTGAAATTAACTTTCACCACCTACAGCTACTTACAGTGGCCCACCTAGGGATTTCAGAATAGTATTTTTAAGCTGTCACTCTGAGCTCTTTGAGCAGTTGTTATAGGTCTTGTAATTAAATTATTACAATTACTTTAGGCTATTTCTACTTCTTTCGTGTGAAGAGTTGCATGTCCTTGGACACCTCCATTCCTCTTGGAGGGGTAAGTTTCCCAGTCCTGCATGCTTTCTCTTGTACTGGGCTGTCTATCTTGCTGGTTTGATAATTAAAACTAAAATGACAACAAGGTGCCCTGGCACCTGGCTGCCAGGCCGCTGAGCTTAGCCAAAGATACATCCCCTTTCTCTGTATCACTTTGTCTGCTAGACATTTTTTGTGTTCTTGCTGTGAATGTTGCGTGCACCTACACTTTTACTTTGTATGTGATTTATATGTACAACTTAACTTTAAAAAGTATTTTATTTTTATATACTTTTCTTTCTAACCATTTAAAAAACAAACCAAAAACATATGGATGAAGTGGTTTGAAGATTTGTCAAAGGGCCTGGTTCTCCAGTTGATGGCAGCTCATAGTTGCTTCCAGCATGAAGTGAACATAAAGAGGTTCTGTAACACCATGCAGTACTCACCGGTAACATTTCACAGTCTTGCAGAGGTGGAAATAGATATTCAAGAGGCAGCCATGCATTTTGTGCCATTTTTCCTTACTCTTTTCTAATAGTTTTCTTATTTTGTGCATTTTCCTCCAGAGGGCAGTAACTACATGAATGTAGAATGAAAAAAAAAAACTGTGTCTGGGAGGAGTGTTTTCAAGGGAAAGGTAAATTGCTTCCCAGTCTGGTGCAAGGACTGACCCATGGAGCCTACTACAGCAAAGGCTCTTGCATTAACACAGTCACCATGTGGGTTTAGGAATCATGAACTCTACAGAGCTAAAAGGGTGTTTCCTTGTTTCCACTTCTGTTCTTTATTGGGACTGTCACTTGCCACTTCTTTTCCTTCACCTCTGAGCACTTGTTGGCTGAGATGGGACAGCAAAGCAAGTGGCTTCTGCTGAAGAATTTCTAGAGCAGAATAAAAAAGAAGCCCTGTCTTTGTGGATCAAGTGACAGATACTTAAAAGAAAAAAGTGACAGATCTTCTGAGTGAGCCAACATATTTGTGTTAAGAGCTGCTGAACAAATTGGGCTCATAGGAATGAACAGTCCTCCTCTAGTATTGAAGCATGAGGGGTACGTTTTTCCATGCACAAAATAGGTTTTACATTTCATAACTCCCCCCACGCCCCAATTTATTCTAATTTTAATGGCTATCAAAGAAGCTATTACTGTAACTTAAATTAAAATTTAGTTGGCACCATGGTGGTGCTCTGCCTTTGGAAGCAGACCTTTCTTTCAAAGGCTACACAGTGTTAGCCTAACATGAATTAAGCCTCACAAATCACCTTGCTGTACTAGTGGGTAGAGAGAGGAAAAGAGATGGGAGGTGGTTATACAAAGCCACAGGGGACAACGTGAGCAGAGCTGGGAGGAGGGCTAGCGTAGCAGGCACGCTGTGCTTCCTGGCCTTCCAAGGAAACAGCGTTCCCTTAGAAAGAAGTAGAACAAGATGAAATGGCCACACCAAGACAAGGCGATAAGTGCTTTGAAGGTTTTTGTATAATGGGAGCATTTATAGAAAGCAAACAAAATAAAACAAGCACTGGTTACATCTCCATGGGCAGAGTCCATCCCACTAACGCCTTTGGGACTGAGCCGAGTCCCATCCCAGGGGAGAAATGAAAGTCTGGACATGGCAGCTCCCCTCAGCAGCTTCACATGGCTGCGTGGGGGCTGTCTTGCACCCATTTTAGTTCAGCACTTTGCTTAGTAATGCTTCATTGCCATGCAAAATACATTTGTGAGCCTGATTCAACAGCTACTGCTGGAATGCCTATCTGAAGGCAACAGGTTTAATGACTCAGATAATGGCAGTGAGCCTGTCACCATAGAATAACTTTCTTAGCTACTGCTTCTGGTCACTGTTGAGACTCTAACCCTCTGGAGCTAGGGGGCAGAAACTCTGTGGGACTTGGCGCCATATACACCAGACTAGATAAAATGCTCTGAGGAAATGTGAAGTGTATTCTGTTCAAGCGATAGCTAAGAGGCCTCCCTGTTCACACATATTTATCCAGCAGGGCAATATCATTAAAAAGGAAAATAATCATTTGTTATGAACCAACTCACTTCCCTGCTCTCCTGCAAAGCTGCTTTGTAAACTTAAGCCCTGTTTACACGGAAATGCATGACATATGTACTTTGAGTTTTTATTTCTTAATATTGTGAGATGTAATACAGTTGTCAGTGATATGCTGTGTCCTCTACTCCCTTGCATTCCTGTCCAGGTAGAGTTGTCAGAAGCTTGTGGAATAGGAGCTAGTCCAAATTGCAGTGTCAAATCCCAGGCACTTTATTAAAAGCAAATGAAACCTCACTTCTCTGTATCTCTGCTCTTGCCATTAGGATTTAGGATCTTCCACAGATGGTTGCAAAGCTTCTGAGCATGAGTTTGAGATGTCCTGCAGAGTGGTGTTTCCTAAGCCTTTGCTGGCTGAGATGCTGCCCGAGACCAGCGCTGGGCAGCAAGGAGAGAGCACGCACAGCAGCTGCAGTAGAAACCTGCTCAGTGTGCCCTTGTGCTACCCTGGAAGGATGGGCATCTGTCTGCCATTTGTTCTCTCGTAGCCCTAATGGATGCCTGGTATGCCAGGCTGAAAACACTAGTTCTGCAGCTATTTTTACTTTGAAGCTGCCCAGCAAAATGATCTCAAAATCTCCCACCTGCCCATTACCTCTCTTTGGCAATATCAGACATTGGTAGAGCTCATGCACTTCATCTGCCCCACATTAATGCCCTTAGGTATTGCACAAATAAGAGCAGGCAGATGCTGCAAACACTCCGCTGTAGAAGTGGTAACTCTACTTACAGCAACAACAGTTCTTCAGTTTTCCTTGCTCTCTGCTGCAGTGCTGGAAGAGAATACCACGTATCCCATGAGAACACGGAGATGTCTTCTAGAAAACAAGGCCTTTCAAAAATAGATTCCAAATTAATTTAGCAGGCTAAAGAGATTAAAAGTGAAAAAGGAGTTTACCCAAGTGCTAGGAATTCTTCAAAAAGGGGAAGAGGACAAAAATGGATGTAAAACCAAAGCTGCTATAAAAAGAATAATGGTGAAAAATTCATTGTACCCTTCCATTGGGTCATTGATGTTCTAACCCCTTAGCAATTAATAAGTCCTGGAACAATTGTCACAGTGGATTGATAGGGCAGGGATAAGTAGTTGTCCAGACAAATTAGGATAGTTTCAGTGGTTACAAGTTCCCTTAATAAATATACATAATTTATTGGTAAAGATCACAGTGAATCTAGACACAGTGTGACAATGGGCAAAGTAGGTGAAACTGAGAGACAATGAATTAAGCTCTCATAGCTCTAAGCTATGGTGAAAGGTTTATTACTATTTATTTACCAAATTTGGAGGGATAATTTCCAGATGAATTGGTGTGTCTGTACTGGTTTGGAAGCAGTGTCCGTTACACATACACTTTATCACAACCTGCCTCCTTTCAGCTTCCTCACCATTTGGGCAGGGAGCCTGGCTCAATCCTGTTTGGAATCAATATAATATGGTTCAATGGGGGCAGAGGGAGGCAGCCTAAGAAAGATTAAAGGAATCAGCTAGTGATTAATTTCTAAAAGGTATTAAAGGAGAGACTAAGAGACACAGGCACTATCAATAAACCACAATATAAAAAAAAGTTTTATAGACTTTATATTTAGATATTAAAGCTTTACAGAGTCATATGATTAAAAGATACAGGCTTTTGAGAAATACCTTTGGTATATAATTTTTCTTTCTGCATTTAGTCAGTCATGAGCATTATCTACAGTAGGGCTATGACACATAAAAAATACAACATTAATAAAATGACAGGAAAGATTTAAGAGTTACATAAAAACTCCATGCTGGCTATGTTTGTTTGATGTATATCCTGCCATATTTCACCCATGTAGTTTTTTTCAACAATACTTAATGATTCTTTGGTAGCGAATAAAAAGAAGAGTAATAGTACACAAAAAAGGAAAGTATGTGAACAATTCATTAATGCTTCAGATGGACAAAAATGGCTCATTTTATTAAAAAAGGAAAACCTCCATTTATTATGAAATAATATTTATTTACAGGTATTTTACATTTGTAGAAAATAATACAATTGTACTTTAAAATGCTTCATTTATTTTTATTACTTATCTGCTTGTACAAAAGAAGCAAAGACACTGTCTTCTTGTTCTAGCAGAACCTCAGGCTTGTCATATTCCAAAATAACCCCTCTCTTCATTACAATAACCAAATCTGCATTGAGGATTGTGTGCACACGGTGCTGAAAAACAAATAAACAAAATGCCTGTTCACTGTATCTATCAAATATATTCTAGGGTAAGACAGACTTCCAGAAATTAATTTTCCTGACAAGTTCAAGTTTAATTAAGGCTACTTGTCCTGCTTTTTGTCCTAATTTACTGTGCAAATACTGCAGATAAATACACAGACCAAGAGCCACAAGGATATTCAAGTACCTAAATTGGACATAGGTACTTGAGTATGAAGAGTCAGAGGAGTTCAGACTATGATGTCCCTAGCACACAGTCCTGCCACCACGCTTGGCCATGAGAAGGTAGCCAGGAGGAGTGAGAACAGGGCACACAAGTGTGGTCCTGCATGTGAGTACTCTCCCCATCCTGGACCATGTCTGGATCTGGGGGCTCCTGAGCTTGGTGTGGTTTGGTTATTTGCAAAACTGAATAGATCTCTCTTCTAAGACTTTGCCCATGTCTTCTCTTGAGCTTCCATAAATGTTTTGCATCCACATCCTTTGGAAAAGATTCTTCCAGATCTGCTGCCCACTGCACGAACAAGTACCCCCTTTTGTATGCTCTGGACCTCACTGCTCAGGGCTTCATCTGATGCCTCTTCCACTGTGCCTCATGACTTTGCAGACCTCTCTCACACGTCCTTCTGTTGTCCTTCTTCCAGGCAGAAGAGGCCTAGCCTACTCAGCTGCTCCCCTTAAGGAGCAGTTCCACACCTCTGATCAGCCTTGTGCTTCTCAACATTTTTCTGTTGCAACATGTCATTATGGGGATGAGGAGCCTGTAACTACACACAACATTCAAGGTACGTGCGAACTGTGGACTTACACAGTGATATGATGTTTTCTTTTTTGTTCTCTACTCTTTCTCTAGTAAGCTCTAACATTTGATTATTTTATTAGGAAGAAACTTCCCCATTTTTTTTTCCCCAGTGAATAATGAAAATAATAAATATAGCTTTTCTGCAATGCCATTATCTTTCCCGAGCATTCCTTTCATGCATCGATCATCAGATGGCCCTGTAGATTGACAGGCTTGTTGCTCCCCGTGTGTTTCAGGGATTCATGGATTCATTATTAGTTTTGATGGCTTCCAGAAGCTGCTTTCATACTTTTTTTGGGGGGCCTGCCTTAACTGCATTTTCATATGTAACATGCCAGAACTTACGATAATTTCTGTTTTCTTTATTTGGCTAAGAATTCAGCTTTTACAAGAATGCCTTCTTGTTTCTAATAGTCTTTTTTATTTGTTTAGCCTTACCAGCTTCTTCCTATCTTTACTCAAGCCTTTCCTAATAAATAGTATGCACTGGCTGTGTGATTTTTGAATAAAAACCTTCAGTAATTTCCATGAGTCCATTTTCTTTGCTTCCTTTTTTAGTTTTTTTTTTTTTCCCCTCCACATTTATTTTTGGGTTTTGTTTATAGCAAGCCTCCTCATTTTTACAGAATTCCACTTTTTAAAGTTGAGTGTAACTGCACTGGGTTTTTTGGGTCTGCATTACTCCTGCAGGGATATTTAATCTGAGAATACTGTGGTCCCTGTTACACAGTCACTCTTCACCCATAAGGTTCCTAATCATATCTTGGGCACCCTCAATACCAAAACAACTCTTCTGTGGCTTCCTAGCCAGATATTCCATGAAATAATCACTAATGGCATCTACAAATCTCATCTCTGCTGCAGTCATCCTGTGACATTTATCCCGTCTACAGGCAGGGGGAGGGGACTGAAATATCACATTCCAGTTGTATTTGCTGCCCTTGTTCTCTGAACTCTTTCACTATAACACAGTCAGTGCTGCCATCCTAGTAGAGTAATACAGATAATAATATAGACCCAATACTATACTCTTCCTATTCTTCCTAAAGACAAATTAGGAATCTATGCCTTTCTCTGAGAAAGAACAAAACAAAACAAAATGAAAAAACCACAAACAAACCACTACCCAACCCCCCCCCAAACCCCCACATTATGCTTCTACTGCAGTGTTTTGAATGCAAACCCACCTGCTGTAAACCACATGTACATTTGGAAGTAAAAACAAAGTAACTTTATTCCAAAATGCTGTTTGTTTGAACTGTGCTGTTTAAAACTCACTAAGACAGTGAAAGACTGATAAACTTTCTCAGCCTGTCTCCAAACAAACTGAAAAAGATACATAAATGCAGCATAACTCAGAATTTTCATGCAGAGAAATCAGGAAATTTCATGCTTAAGATTTCTTTGCTTTTTTTATAATGACACACTGAATGGATGCTGTAAGATAAATCAGGTTTTTATTAACTATTTGGTAGGTGAAAATAAAAATACTCTCTAGGATTCCTGAGCATAGTTTTCTTGACTTGTGTTTAATTTTTAAATGTTAAGGAGCATAATGAATTTATTTCATCTCCCTGAAATATGTGTATTTTTAGACAACAGAGGACTGAAAGATATGTATTGTTTCTGACATATCAGTTGAGCCAACTGCCTTGATTATCTCTTTCATAAAAAACTATTTTTTTATACTCGAGAGGTTTATATAGTCACTTCAGGAATATAGAAACTTAAATTCAGTCAATGTCAACAGGGATGGAATGTTTCTTTTTATAAATTAGTAAGATTCTCATTTATTTGGTTAAATTCTGAAACATAATTGCTTTACCCAGTGGCAGAACTATCACACAATTTTACTCATCCTTCATTAAATGATTACAGTGTCTTGATGAAACTTATTATTAGATTTCACAGTAGTCAGTCATATTATATTTTAAATTAGCCTGAAATGGGTGACAGAAAGCGGACTGCAAACTTAGATTACATGCCTTTACAGGCAGTCAGACTTAGCATCACAAAACACATCTAAGACACTGTTGTTACATATATAAATAAGAAAGTAGTTTAAAACAGTAAATAAAGCTTACATTTAAACACAGCATTAAAAAAGATTAATGGTCAAATTAACACATTTATTAACATTGACAAGAAATGACTAAGGTAGCACTTCTGATTCTTGTTTGCATTAAAACAGCAACAGAGACTGGTACTTACTGCTATTGTAACAACCGTACGGTCAGCAAACGCAGTCATGACTACCTTCTGGAGTATGTTCTCCTGTGTAAAGAAAAACAGTTGCTGCTTTTGAAACAACAGAACTTACATGATAGACACACAGACATTAAGAAGGCCTAAGTAACCACTGATTATTCCATGCCTGAAATTAGAAATTAACAACATGTCAGAATTAAATCAGAGCCTGGTCTCCAGTTAGACAGCCTGCTCGCTCCTGCCACCCCCCTGCCTCTGGGCTTCAGCACACAGGAGAGCTGTGCTCTGGGTCCCAGACCCCCACTGTCCAGACCTCAGTTTGACAGTGAGGAAATCCAAGGTGAATTCAGGGTGCTGCCAGGCTGCCTGCGTGCTGGCAACTCTGCAGTGTGTTCTTCACCCTGCTGGAAGCCCAGGAATGTCCCAGCACACTGGGGACATCTAACACCAAGGGGTGGCTGGGATAAGCAAGAGAGTGTGCTGTACCTGGTGTATTTAACAGTGGAGATGATATTTAAGATGGTCTTAGCATACATAGTTCTCACTCAACAAGTACTCATCCTTTGCTATTTAGGAAATATGTTGTGTACCAAACTGCCTAGAAATGTCATTAGCACGGATATCTTTATTTGCTATTTTCTGGTTTTTAGATATGTATCTCAAGGGAGAAACTATATCCTCAATGCATCAAAATTCAAAGTGTGTTTTAACTGGGCTGCACACAGTATGATTTCCAACATTACTGACATTCAACACACTAACACTACAGAACTAGAAATTGTTGCTGTTATAATAAACCCCTCCAATTATATTCTTTACTCATAGAATGAAAAAGACTGAAACATTTATCAACATAACACAGGAAAAAAAAATCCTAAGAGTGTACCATTCGATTGCCCAATAAATATATTTACCAGTGACAGAGCACCTCCCTCTCTGTGTGGATCTAAGTCATATTTGGCTAAAATCCTGGCAGTGCATTATTATTGTGTTGTTTAACCTCTGCCTAGCAATTTCATGCAATTAATGCAATAACCCAGTATGTCTTTTCTGTCCTGTTTATTTTCTTAACTATACTTTCAAGCTTTCTAACTTCCTGACTTGTCCTGTCCACCATGCTGGGGAAATTTGTCTTCTTGCCAGTCTGCTCTTCACTGACCATTCCAGCTGACCTTCCAAAGCTGTCTACTCTAAGAAATCAAACTGCCCATGAAAATAACATGCTTCATTTTCCTAAGGCAAGCAATGGTAGAATAACTATTAAACCCCTGGTAAAATTATCTTAAAGTTCTTTAGATTAGTTAGAAATGACTCACAACTACCTGGACTTGTAAAAACATCTGCACTAAATATGGTGTATGGCTATTACAGAGTACACAGAATTGTTTTCCACCATTTTCTTCACATATTAGCAGTTGTCTCCCTGTTAAGGAAAGCAAGAAATCAGAAACATCCAGACTCACTGTTGCCATGTCAATAGATGCTGTGGCTTCATCCATGATGAAGATGCTTGTTTTCCGCACAAAAGCTCTTGCTAGGCAGAACAGCTGTCTCTGGCCCTGGCTGAAGTTTTCACCCCCTTCTGTGACTATAGCATCTGGAAATTATATAGCAAAACCAGTATTTATGGGGTGTGTGTAGGAGAGAGGCAGATCAGAGCAGAGCATATGCTTGGAAAACAGTAACTCACTTTCAGCATAAAGATTTTCAAAGTATCATTTCCTAGATCTACAGCTGGTGGTGACCCAGTTTTGCCTGTTTATTTCCACTGTTCAAAACAATGAGTACTTCTGTCTCACTATATTCTTTATATCTATTAAGACATCAGTGTAGCTAAGGATGCTTAAGAGCAAGTTTCTCTGCAACACGTGCAGTCTAAGATACTGGATCCCCCTGTCAAATAGCATCCAGAATTTCTTTACCCTAAGGCTTTAGCATTTTTAAGGTTGTTGGTTTGTTTGGGGTTTTTTTTGTGGGTGGTTTTTTTTTGTTCCCCCCCTTCCCCCCCAGTCAAATGATTCATAGCTTTAAGCTTTTGAAATCTTCCTCCCTGGAGATGACTATTAGAAAATACAAAAGAACATATTCTAGATAACACCTGATGTGTTGACACCTTATTTGAATTCACAGTATCTGTAAACCTCAATGCTTCATCATGAAGACATACTGAAATAAAATAATAATTTTTCAATTTATTGGAATTGCAACAGATTTCTGCCCCACAGGTGCAGTTGGTAAGGAAGCTGGATGGATATAGGACCTCTGCCTGCAGGCAAGCACTTTTTGTCACCTTCCATAAACCTAAAAAGCTTTTTCTTCAGCAACTGCCTTTTTAATAAATAGTAAATGTGAAACAGCAATGTTGTGAACACTGGAAGCAATCTTCTCAAGAAGGAAGTCTTATTACCTAGGCCCCCAGGGAGCGCTTTCACCACATGCTTGAGCTGTGCTATTTCCAATGCCTCCCACAGCATGCTGTCAGTGCACTTCTTCTCAGGGTCCAAGTTAAACCTACAGTTATGTGTCATTCAAGAATATCAGTCAGTATAAACTTATGCAATGTCTTTATTCTTTTAGTATGCTTAGAAACAAACTTGCAAATAATCAGAATCATATGCTAAAGACCTGGCCCTGATTCTGATTTATCATTGGTATAAATCCACTGAATTTTGTAAATGTGGTCAACATTTATACCAGTATGATTAAGAACAAAATCTGACTCCTTCAGTTGAGCAGAAGAGGAAAAAGCTTCCTGTTTTGCAGGTATCTTTGTGGTTTTAGAATTTGTTTTGAATAAAGAAATTCTCATGTTTTACTAGAAAAAGCTCTGAAGAAAAAAAGCTGTGAATATAATCAGTTTAAATTAACATTTACTTTTTAACAAAGACCAAAATTCTACCATCTCTCCTTTTAAATCCAAAGTCTTTGTTCTTTACTGCTATAGAAATGCTAAACAGAACAATCAAGCTTCATACTGAATTATGAAATGCAAGTCTTCACTACAGCTGAACAAATCTTGGATTTCTGAACAGATGAATGTTATTTTAGCTTGCTGTATCTCAGAAATTATAGCAACAAATGTGAATCTCATATCATATTAATATATAGAATGATAACAATAAAAGGTTCAGTGGTGCATAACACTTTTTACTTTTTTTTATGTGCTGTGAATGACCAATACTGGCCTAAATCAATTTTTTAATAGGTTAATTCATAAAACAAAGGTATACAGTCACCTCATCTTCTGACATGAATGAATCGTGCGCTATTCAGGCAAGTTCAGGAGATAATCTTGGGATCTGTTTTAGTGTGGAGTTAGCAAAAACCACAGAAGTCTATCATTTCAGTGAACTTTTAATTACTTTTATGTCGAAACTGTAACTGCAGATGTAACTCTGCACTGAGGATTGTGCGCTTCCTTTCTAAGGTAAATGCCACAGACAT
>NW_010316487.1:12238-37741 GCF_000700745.2 Antrostomus carolinensis
ACTGTTTCTACTGCATCATCCTCTCAGAGAAAGAGAATTCTCACAGATGGAAGAATGTCTCAAAGACTAGAAGAGCAACAGGAACAGAGGATAAAATACCCCAGATCTCCCCCAGTACTTATACTGTTCTATTGCTTCCTCTTTTTCTACATTAATTTTTTAGCCTGCATTTTTTTTTTCTCTCTCATTTTTTTAAGGCAGACAGATGAAAAAAGATGTAGGAGAAAGGAGGTTTCAAGAAGTGCTGGATGGTTAGAGGTGTTTGATTAGTGAGCTAAACTGATTACTTGATCCTGGAGGAATAAATAATGACTTTGCTACTTCCCAGGCATGGGATGCCTTCTGCTGACAGTGTGCTGACCAGGCTCAGGCACAGGGAAGGTGCAGGCTGGCAGAGGTGGGTAAAAAGCTCAGACAGAAGGCAGTGATCCTCCCTACTCCAACTGAGGAGACTGGAATTGAATGGTTTGTTAGCAGCAATTCTGTAGAAGTCATTATATTGTATAATTATAATGGCATATAAGTCATTATATGGTTTTTATTGCTGGTGCTTAATACTTACCGGATGGTTCCACTGAATAAAATAGGATCTTGGAGAATGATTGACAGCCTGGATCTCAATGTCTGTAAGGGGAGCTTAGCGATATCTATACCATCAATGATAATCCTTCCTATTCAAAAGAAAATTGATAGTTTGCTGGACTGTTTATCGTGCCACACAGCTGCTGGCAAAGGCAGGGCTCACTTCCAGCTTGCAATACAGTACAGCAGGAACAGACCTTGAATTGCATATCCACTTATTCACTAATGAAACAAGTTTTGGTTAAGCAGCAAGCACAATTGTCTTGAGACTAAGCCTCAGCTGGAAGGAATATGAAGTATACCTGTAATACTTTATGAATGATTAGACACACTATTTATCTGCTTGACCATTATAAACATCTATCAAACACGAAGGTAAGAGGTTACTTCAACCAGGAACTAGTTAGTAGGGGGAACAAACATTTCAGAAAGCCAAATCACTATTGAGCACTTTGAAATTTTATGTCCAAATACAATTGTCTGGCACTGCATAAGGGCCCTTTGGGTGATGTGGCTGGGAAACTGAGGCTAAAATTTTTTTGAGATGCACAGGAAGGCACTGTGTGAGGCACGTGGACATGGCACACACAGCAGGAAATATGGCAGGAAATTCCAGGGACAGAGGCCCAACTGCAATCCTGAGTTGCTGAGTTTTCTGGACCCAGTCAGTCCTATCCGTGCCTTGTGTGTGGATCCTTCATTGTACTTGAACACCTTCCCTGTTTATGGTTTGCTCCTGCTGTTGTGATTTAACAGCACAAAAGGACTTTTGATTCTGTCAAGCAGAATTTTTATTGATCCAGCTTGTTTATCAATGGCACAGGTGTTATGTGACAGATACTGTGTTTAAACAAGGCCAGAGAGCATGTTCTGCAGATTAAAAAAAATGCATTTCAAAGCTGCTGCTGTTAAGGAAAGGACTATCAAAGCACCTTCAGGAGCTAAGCTTGACTGATAGGCAAAAAATCTTACCCTCAAAAGTGTCAACCATTCTGAAAAATGCAAGAGAGAAGGAGGATTTTCCACTGCCTGTTCGGCCGCAGATCCCAATCTGTGACACAGAAAGCAGACGAACATCAAGTGAGCGGAAATGGATAATGTCTGTATGCGACACTTAAGATGAGTGGATGGAGGAGCTGCTCTGATGCACATGATCCTCCTGACAGTTCAGTCAGACTGAACTGGCCATAACAGAACCCCTAAGTTCACTCTTTGTCTTTAGGGGCAAGTCAAGGCCAGTCCTATACAGGAACAATAGGAGAGTGTCAACAATGGGAACAAGGCAAGAGAGCCACATGGGAATGATGGAAAGCAGGTCTAACACAGTAAGGGGTCACTGTTGCTTCTTTTGGCACTGTGTGCTGACAGCAGGGCAATGGGATACTGAGAAGTGGTGTGTAGTTCTAACTTCTCACTCTAATGTATGCCTAAACACATCAAACTAAGAAACCCACACTCCTTTCCAGTGCACTACATTGTTTTAGAGAAAAAAAAATTCTGTAATTCAGTCCTCAAATCATACTGTGGTATGACTTTTCATCTGTGTGATTTCTATGATGTGCTGGTCTAAAGAGCTTCTCAGAAGCACTGCAGTTCTTTACCTTTTGTCCTGGAGAGATGTGGGCATTGACATGCTTTAGCACTGGCTTTAAGTTGCTGTCATATCGGACGCTGAGGTTCTGGATTTGGATCTCCCCTCTGTCTGGCCAGTTCTGGGGAATCTGTGAGGAAGCTGTATCAGGAGCACAGGGAGAAAAAAACCCCCAAAAAATCAACCCTCACATAATAAATTAATCAGCTCATTAAGTGATCTACTATGGTTTTCATGGCAATACATTGCAAAATCATTAAAATTTCAGCAAGCTCTTTCTGCATGCTGCACAAAACTGCACTTACAAAGGAGCCCTTCGTAATTTTCAGCTTCTGTTTTGAGAAGGCCATTGATTCTTTTCACTGCACCCAGCTGGATCTCCATGTCAGCCAGGTTACGAACCATCCAATTCAGATAGTTAGACACCTGATGTAAAGCAAATACACTACTAAATTCCAGATTTTTAGTAGTTTGCAACATTTGACCAGCATGCAGTTTATATTCCTCCACAGTAACACTTGTTCAGCCTTAATAAGCTGAAGTTGTGAATGAACAGTACGGTACACATCAACGGGGAGACAACCATGACTAAAGGTTAAATTTCCTGACTGCAGCGCACAGATACTTTGGTGCTATGGAGATCTGATCTACACCAACAGGAAAGAGGGAGGGGAACAGTAAAGACAGGTGAAAAGACATCATTTTGGTAACTTAAGGTTCGGCAGTCTAGAATGATGTACCAGGGCATAATTGCAATTGATGCACTGAAAAAATATTATTCGCAATGGAAGACAATATAAAAAATAGCTGCAATTTGGCCGTGTGTTGTTCACATATTTTGAACTAACACTTCAATTAGTATTTTATCTAAAAACTGAAGAAAGCATACACTCAAATATGTCAACCATTGAATGTGAACTGAAGTTGACACATGGTTTCAGATATGTTACAGTACCCGCTATAGATGTACAGACACCTTCGATCTTCCTGTTCATCTTTGTGCCCTGAAGAATTACAAAAAAACATTTGGGAGAGATAAAAAGGGTCCTGAGATTCTTACCATAAGAGCATACGTTAGTCCCAAGCCTACAAGTCCTGAAGAGAGTTTACTGTACAGGCAACTGGTAATAGAAGTGACAGCTGCTATGAGTACCACACATGCTCCAATGTACTCCTGAAGGAATATGAATAAGCTCCATCACTATAAGTCTATAAATGATTAAAATGTTCTCATAACTTTGCATACTAAATAACAAACCCATTGCACAGCTTGAAATAGAGGCAGAAAACACCACATAACTCCATACAGACCCTGCCTAGGAACCCATTCTCGTTGCCTTTAGCATGGCTGTGCTGTTTGGAAATGCTGCTGTACACAGAAGGAGTTGTACCAACACTCCTAATAATCTTCTAGACAAGTCAGCACAGATATCTGAAGCCTGGTGGCTGACACCATGCCGCTGGTGTTACCTGGGGTAGGAGGGAAATGCTCATGTGATCCCCTCTCTGCAGCTGACAGGTGAGTGTTGGGAGGCACTGCAGTTGCTGCTGGGTAGCTACCATCCATACTCTATTAGTCAGGCTGTCCACCCATGATGGACTTTGCTGCTTTAAATCATTAGTGATTTAACTTCCCACAGACAAGTCTTTAAGTAAAATTATGTAGGATTACAAAATGGACTGTGTAGGAGGGAAACTGTCACCCATCTACATTTGTAACTGTTTAGTGATACAGGCATTGATTAGAATCAGGAACTTCAGATGGTCTAGAACGGAACATATAAAAGGGTAGTAACATTTTATTGAAGTCATACTCGATATCTGAATTTAAGTAGCAAAAGGTGCCAGCTAAAATGGAGGTATAGAATGTGACATGAAATATGACTTAACATACACTTAGCACATATAAAAGGAGCCCAGGTTACCACAACAGCAGTACTACACCTGTATTTAACAAAGTCTGCTACAAATATGACCATCCACAACATAAAATTCCTTTATTTGCTTCTCAAGGAATTATTTTTAATAAATAATTTCTCATGCCAGGCGACTTTACTGAGCATGCTAAAGAAAAGGGCACCTGATTATCTTTGGCATTCTTTAGATGACCCAAAACAGGCATAAACCTGTCTATGTCCTTCTGCTTATTAAGAGCTTTCAAGATGTTGAAATGTTCCTGGGGAGCCACAAGGCAGAGGCCTGCTAATGATGACTGACACAGTCCCATAAAGGCATCCTGGTTGGCGGCACAGCTCGACCATCTCTGATCACTCTTCACACACAGAGGAGTCAATGTGACCTACAAAACCTACTCTTGTCTTGGAGAAACAGCTGCAGGCTATGGGGAAAATCTCTACTCCACTCACTTTCCAGGATGGGTTGGGCACTTGTTCATTACAGATAGAGCAATACAGACATAAAGGGTAAAGGTATAGCTTTGAAACCCATCCAGATGGGGCTGGGTAACAGTTGGATGCTTCATCAGATTGCTTAGAATCAAGTCAAATAAATTAATTAGGTACACACAAAACCAAGGTACTTGCCATGCGGACTTCCAGCCAGCGATTGGCAGCTGTAAGGAAAAGGGAAGCGATGTTGTTGGAATCTGTGTATTCAAGAAGTTTTTGTCGAAATTTAGCTTCATACCTAAAAAAAGAAAAAAAAAAAAAAAAGAAAGAGAAAAAAAATGACAGACCTTAGGGTCTTGGAAAAATGAAAAGTAAAATTTAATTTCTGGGGGTATATGTTCATGGCAGCTTGACACAGGGTCTAAATCAGCCTACCAATAATTCAGAGTGACATCATCTGTAGACTTTTATTGGACACATGCAAACTGTATTTGTAAAGTATCTTTGGCAGTAAATGGATGTTCTTACATTGATGAAACTCTACATGGGACCTCTGGATCACACTGGGCATTTTCTAAATATTTTATTACATGGTAACTCTAAGAGGAGACAAATCTGAAACTAAAAAAATTAAAAATATATATGAAAGAGAAAAATACATGCATGTACTTTTGAAAAGAAGTATTAAAGCTGCAGAATGCAGTTCCTCTTCTCACTTAATCATATAAGCTCAAGTTTTAAATTTTATATTACTGCAGTGCCTAGAAATTGTAACCATTTATAAAGTATTAAATGCAGAGTACCTCCAGTCATGGTAGCTCCAGTGTTAGACACACACATTTGTCCTTGTCACTAAACAAATGGAGCACTTTGGAAAACAGAAGTCCAAGCACATGGTGCAACAAAAAGTAACAGACTGGAAAAAACTGTGTTGCCCCCTCCCCAAACAGATGAGTCACAGAATACAAAATGAGATTAATGGCAACTAGGTCTGCTTACAGTTCACTATGGTGGATCTGCACCCACTCACCAGAATAGCTGCATCAATGAATTCTGCCTTGAATTCAGCAGATATTGAAGATGATTCCTGCTACACTTATTTAAACCGGGGTCTTGACAAGCATGCAAGTCAGCCAGCCACATCTTTTAGCCAGGCATATTTATTTGCATAGGTGTAAATTAATGTGATGTTAATAATAAAGTGCATCAATAATTATGTCTAATAATAAAGGAGAAGCCTGGTACACAGGACTCTTCCAGGGTAGTAATAGAAGCTTGAAGGCCTGAAGATATAATCTAAGCACCGAAAGCTTGCCCTTTTTTCCCTCCTTTATTACATTAGCAAGTTTAACAAGCTTGCTCATCTCCCCTTATAAAACTTTGCCCTCTGTATATCCTTAGCTGTTATGGTTGCAACAAGCACTACTTTTTTGTCAACTCAGCTCTCCTTACACTGATATGAGAGAAAGCTATGACAATGTTAATTGTTCAAGTACGAAGTACATAGCTTCGAGAAGCTTTCAAATTTGTTCACTGCAGAGTATCTTAATCCTTCTTCTGAGTACAGTATAATAAAGTTATGACTTTACATAGATCATTTATGCTTTGAGGATAAGAAATAAGTGCCACTTTGTGGAAATAATTTAGCTGTTCACAACTTAGCCAATGGGCCAAGACGTAAGAGATGTCTGCTGTGTGCAGTGGAGAATGGCCTGAGCTGGCTCCCAGCGTGTTGGTGTCTGCACAGCCTAGAGTGGCTGTTCCTGAAAGCGAGCATTAGCGTCACGCAGTGTTGGAGCCAGCGAGCCCTGCCTTTCCTCAGGACTAATTACCCTCAGTGCCCTACCACACAGACATGGCTGTGCTATTCTGGAGCCAATTCAGTCACATTTAACTTCCACCTCTCTATACCACGAGCTATTATGTGCTGCAGATATGCCTTACGAGATGTGAGGTATGCATCATGAGTCAGTCACACATATGCACGTGGAACGGGGACGCAGAGAAAGTTACCACTGTTAGCAGAGTACTGCAGAAATATCAGAATTTCTCCTCAGATTACTAGGCCTCTCAGAATACAGACCAGTCTTTGCAAAGCCTTCACATTTACATTTTATTATTTAGCACCAACGCTATCTGAGGTGCCAGACAGCAAACTGTAAATCAGGCCAGGGCATCTGCTGAAGGTGTATTTATAGCTGCAGCAGTAGCTGTCTTTCTGATCTCCCTCTGGATTTTTTTGGTACACTTCTTTCCTTATGTGTTCTGAGTAAGAGCAGGACAGAGTTACCAAGAGTAAGGACACTCCATGAACAACTGGTACCTCCTGGATTCCTGAATTAGTGTTATTTTTAGGGATGCTCAAGCTAGCAAGCCTAAACTCCACTTCTGCTAATATGTTAGGCAGCTGAAAAGCTACACAGTCCTAAAAATAGCGAGGTTACTAGCTGATGCAGGAGGCTGGCAGGCAGATGGAATAAAGAACTTACTGCGTGCACATGGCTGTTTGGGTCAGAGACATCAACTACTTCAGCATTTAAGAAAAAGAGGCACCAAACAATCCTTTGACAGAGGAACTCATGTCAAGGTGACAGAAAGAATCAAGAGGGAATGCTCCAAAAGACTGAAAATATTAGATAGACTGCATTGAATATTATTTATTGTATCAACACCTGAAAATATACAGCCATAATACTCTAAAGATCCTCATGCTGAAGTAGAATATATGGATAAATTAAAAAAGCAACAATTAAAAGAGAAATTGAATTTCCATAAAACTGAACATAGATGTAGCTACAAGCTAGAAAACACTGTTGGCACTTGATGAATTAAATATCCAATAACAGTAGTTAATGGAAGATACTATGCTGTTGTACCACTCTTCAGGAAGGTATCTTCAAACAAAAAGAAACAAACTTAAATTTTTTGTTCCTTCATTGAGCTTTTTATATCCTATTTACAATAGTTTAAGAAGAGTTAACTTTGTGCATTACTTCTATTATGAAATTAAAATTATAGGTTAGGAGGAATAAGCACTACCATTTCAGAGATAGAATGGTTACAGTAATAATTAACCGATAAAACGTGTAGACATCTAGATGAGATGGGTGTGGAAGAGAGTTGACTGCATTTGAGTCAACTGGGAAAGGACAAGAATAGCACTAGAAAAAAGCTGCTAAGCTCAGCAGTAGCTTTACTGGTAGCTCTACTAGTGTCAGTGTGACTGCCATTTCTGTCACACACACACACACACAACCCCGACCTGATACCAGGTACTCCTGGGCTCCTCCTGGGAGCTGATGTGGATGGAAAAATGAATCAAAACCGGCGATGGAAGACTTCACCTCCAGTTTGTGTATTTTCAAAATCAGTATAAACAACCACATTTTCAACTAGCAACCTGAAAAATAACTTAGGGTGCTGTTGTATCCTCCGAAGTCACTAGCGTGCACAGTTTATCTTACCAGGACATCGACTCACACACTAATTACTCTGCCATAACAAGTTAGTGCATATTAGTTGTTCCATGGAGACTGTCCAAGCACATAGTCTGCCACACTGCATGCTGCAGTAATTGCAAGCTAATTGAGCTTCTTAAATCACATTTGCCCACAAGATTTTCAGGCTGCGTGCAAGTGTATAGAGAGTTACCACAGGACAGCTGACACACATTAGCTTGTTTTTCTACAGTAACTCCTTCACATGCAAAATGCTTAAAGTTCTTCAATGTTTTGGAGTTCTCCCTTACCGGTATTTTGGGTACTCTGGATTTTCCAGATGATCCAAACAGCCATTACTTATAACTGCACAATTGCAGAACAGAATCAGAGATAGATATTAAAAAGTGAGGTAATGTATGCTTCTTAAAAAACTATACCTGAAGGCTCGGATGGTGGTAAGACCTTCAACAGTCTCTGAAAAATGGGAGAGTAATGGTAGCTGCGTGCTGTCATCCAGCTGCTGCAGGTCCCTGGAGAGGATTATGAAAAGAATTTTCTAAAAAGTCAGTTTTGCTGTGCAGTTATTCTCTTGAACCAGACCCAGGGAGTGAAAGGGAATATCATCACAATAATTATATATGTAAGGTTCAGACAGATGGCAAGGCAGTGCTGCATGTCTCTGAGCAGGGAAGAAAGAACTCAGGAGGATTTTTCTTTTAAAATTTGAATATGAACACTGCTGGAGTTCTGAACAGGTCTTTTCCCTTCACTACCTTCCCTCGTTTCTCCTATATTCCTATTTCTCATACTCAATTGTTTATTCATTTAAACATAATTCTGGCTCTATGCTGAATATAAATTTAATGGGATACTGCAAATAAGAGCTCGGGTTAAGCAGAAGGCAAAACGCAACAACTCCTCTCTCCCCTGTCCATCCCCAGATGACACAGCACAGCTTCTCGCTGAGCTAACAGCACAGCTCACACACTCAGTAAATGGGACCCGGCGCTCATCATTAGCTTGTGCTTCTCAGTTTCATGTTTAGTTAGCAAATCAGTGGAAGCACATGTGGGGTGAAATTCTATTTAGTCTCAGTTCCTTCCAGCAGGAAGTGAATTGGTTGCAGACTCCCTCTCAATCCATGCATATATGAAGGGATAAATGTAGCATTGCTGCAAACACTTCTTGAGCACTACTGGAAGGGAAGCTGTATGACCTTAGAAGGAGAAAAATGACAGATATGGCTGAAATTTTTCAACTTATTAAAAACTAAAAGGCACCCAGAACAAGAGAGAATGCTCTTGCATGCTGGATTCTTAATGAGCAGCAGTACCACCATGGTTATACTGCATTCTCCAGCCTCTCCCTGGCTTTACAGATTTCCACTTCCACCTGGGTAGGCAGACATCTGTTTCCCTGTTCTGTTACCACATTTCTTGGAAGTGCCCAGCACACAGCCTTTGGGGAAGACAGAATCCAGTTGTTTTTTTGTCAGCTGTGAACTCTAAGAAACTTTGATGAGGGACAAAGACCCTGCTCATGCCTCCCAGAAGTTCTGCTTGAAGAGCTGCAGACAAAGGCACTTGTAAAATGACACATTTTCACTGTAGTGGATCTGGCTCACTCTCAGACTGGGCCATGGCTTTTACAGGACCAAATTTAAACATGAAGTTCCCCAGCACTGCAATTCTGCAATGCAACCATGCGTTGCTGAAGATGTGTCTATTGCCAGAATGATTCTGGTTTATGTTCTTACCGTGATGCAACTCGGAAGTACTTCTGGATGAAGTAGCACATGATTGCGAGGGGAACCAGGGCAATGAGAAACATCGGTGTGACGTATGAGATGACAGCAAGAGCAGATACACACAGCAAAGTGGAGCGACTCAAGCACTCCAAGGTAGCTGGAATGTGCTGTATAGATAAAGAAGAATAAGCACACACAATCTTCTATAACTTACCGAGTTTAAACCAGCATTATTTCATTTTCCTTTCTCCCACTTACACAAGCACAAAAAATTTTGAGGATTTGAAACACTAAACATACAGGTCTGCTTTTGAATTGACTGCTGGGTTTTGGGAAAGCCTGAAGGGATTTCTGCATTGTGGACCACAAACTTCATGTCAGAGGATTACAGACGGGATGCAATAGGCTACTTCAGCATCTGTGTTGATCCCATGAACTGGCAGTGCAGTCTGGGATAAATACTGATAACCTGAATTTCATTCATTTCTATTCTGTGCAACAGCATTCGCATTTTCATTTCATTTGCCCACATGTGTCAAGTTAATGGGTTTAGCCACTTTTTAAAAAAGCAGATCCTCTTCATTTGGGGATATCACTGTTCATCTAATTTTGCTTCCCTTTTCTATACAGGGCATCTTAATCAAATAAATGTTTTTTCAAAGTGTATTTAAGATAATGAATTAATTCTGAACCTAGAAAATCATGATGTGAATTGATACAGTGGTCAAAACTATAGATCATGAGTAAAATTCATCTAAATGAGTGTACAATAAATGAAAATCCAGTCTTTCAGACTGGGAAAGATAGGATAACTTGGCAGCTTGAATACATTTTTTCAGTACCTGGTCAATGGTATTGCAGTCAGCTGAAAACCTGTTCAATATACTTCCCAGAGGTGTTGTTTCAAAAAACCTAAAATGAGACAAGGAATAGGAAAGATTACAATACTGATACTAGACTAGTTTGGGGGTTTTTTTTCTGTCTTCCTTAAGCTAGGTACTGTATCACAGACACAAGCAGATAAGTTGACAACCACAGTAAAATTTATCATTTTTCCCCATAACCATGGCTTTCCAATAAAATGGCAGTCTCGAACGTAACGCAACAGCAGCAAGCATGTCCCCAGCTCCCTCTGCTGCCTAAGCTATGAAAATCCTTTCAGATTTGCAATTTGAAGCCTCTTCAATTAATGAAAAATGAAAAGTCAAATTACAAGTCTTGCATTTTTCTGGGAATAGAAATGCCTAACTAAGAACAGTTGTTGTAATAATACATTAAAAGACCTTTCCTTTACATTTACATATGTAAAACACAAACTTCATTATTGCTCTGTAATTGTGAATTGTTCCATAACTCATGTTGAACCCAAAGTCTTATTCTATTTTGAAAAAAAAAAAAAAAAAAAAAAAAAAGGTTTTAAAATATCTGAAGTTTTCCCATGTATTATTTCTCCATGATTTCTGGGCCAAATACAGTTAACTTAAAAGGAAGAACCTATTTTTCCTAATGTTCAGTAACAGCTGCAGGTTTGAATCAAGCTACAACTTTCCTTTCATGCATTACAGAAAAAACTTTTACAGGACAACAAAGGCCTTTACTGGTTTCTGTGCATCCCACTGTACTCTAATGATGCCTGTGATGACACTTGTCTAAGCTCATTATCTTTTACAGGCTTGCACAATCACTGCCTGACAGCAAATATTTCCAGTGATTATGATGCACGCTATGAATGAACTGTACAACACATTGATCAATAATTGTGTTTTCTCCCTAATTAAAAACAGCAAAGAGAAATTAAACATGCAAGGAAGTAAATCTAAAGTCACGGTCAGGCAGGAGAGGTGTTTCACTAGTGTCTAGGAACTTGAGCAGCCCAGGTATCATTTTCAAAAACTGCTCAATAGTTTGAAACGTGGTGATTTTCAATGACACATTAAAAAAAAAAGTGATTCCCAGTTACTTCTTAATAAAAACTGTGCTTAGAAGATTGCCTTGAAGCAAGGAACACAAAATGACTACAAAACAATCTGTATTACAATCAGAGGAATACCTCATTGGAGCCAAAATAATTTTATTTAGTAAAGAAGAGTGTAGCTTTTTGGTGACTTTCAAGCCAGTCCACTCCACCGCTATTGATGTGACAAGACATAATACAATCCCAAGACAGCAGAGAATGCTGAAAACTTTTGAATATGGAGAATGGTTGAAATCCTAAGAAACAAAAGAAAGAGGAACAAAATTATTCACTGTAAATTATGTTTCAAATTTATTCTAAAAACACAAACACAGAACTGAAAAAATGTGAGAAGTAAATCCTTTTTCCTCCCTAAATTAAACTGACAATGAGACAATGATTTTCAACCATCTTAAACCACAGCTTATAATCCTTTGGAGAGAGGAGTGTTTGCATGAAAATAAGAGATTAATCAGAAACTTAAAATCAAAAAATACTACAAAAAACTCTGAAAAGATATATTTGATAATTTCATCTGAAGGAAAAAACCATCTTCATAGCATTTATTACAGCTCTGTTGTTTTGGTCTATTTTTTTTGAATAGGAACAGAATAGTTTTTATTTTGAAATACTAGTATCATTAAAACCCAGCATCAATGAAAGCATCTTTTAAAGATGAAAGCGTGACTCCAGTGAAATCATACATGCACCTCTCAAACATTAATGTGGATTATTTGTAGGTATTAAATCCCAATAAAGAGAACAATCTCCGTTCTAACAAAATCCCTCCACTACTGCTTTATACCGAGTACCCTGCTAGGTAACATTGTGCTCAGTTCCATGTGGAATTCACATAAAAATCAGCAAAAAAGTGTGCCCATCATAAAAAGAAATCTCTGCATTTCCCGTATATTACATTAGGTTGCACACCTCACAGTAAGAACAGTTTTTCAGCTCTAGCTCTGTCTTCCCAGAAATGGCATCCGAGGTCCAGCGCGCCAGGCAGTAGTCGATGGCCACCATGACCGTGTGCTTCAGCAGCTGGGACAGAACCAGCAGCGGCAGAAGGAGGATTCCTGCTTCGCTGAGGTACTTGCCACAGGCCCTCCAGGGCATCTTTGCTCTCTGATGCAGCACTGAAGACAGGTTGTCTTCATCATCACTTTCTGTTACTTCTTCTGCAATGTGCAAGGAAAAAGTACAGCCACGCTGACTTACTCATACACACCTTTCACTGGCACTGGCGAGTGGCAGCTACAAAACAGGTCTTATCATACAGGATAAAGAATGGCTTTAAGGTGAAATTATCTGCTCAGGCATGCGCATATTAACCTGCTAAAATTAGTAGTAATGCATGCTAAAAAGATGCAAAAAACCTTAGCACTAGGCAATCAATGTCTTCAGCCATGTTTTTGCAATTTAAAAGTACTGGCTTGATAAAAAAGATTTGCAATTTTTTCCTATGTAAAACCTTAAACAAGTGTGCTTAGCTATTGACAGGTTTGAAGCTCACCCAGCATAGATTATTCAATATTAGTCCCCTTTCATTATCAAACCACGTTCAAGTATAAGACAAAAACCTCAAAAGTTTGGAGGAAGCTATGACTTCTGAATGCTTGGAATCACTGTAGTCCAGAGGTAAAATCAATGGAAACAGCACTCTTACGAGTCACAACCCACCTGAAAAATGATTATTCTCTTACCAGTTTGAATTACATTAATTCATTCTAATATAATTTAACTGTGAAACTGTAATGTAGTGGTACTGGGCTCAAAGGGTGCCCTTTTACCTTCATCCTCTTCATCATCTTTCAGCAGAGCTTCACGGGAATACATAGTCCTGCGGAGATTTGTTCTTTCAAAAACAGTTTTTCTTTCAATAATAGTTTCCTAAAAAAAGATAAAATTCATGTGTTTTCAACCAGCAAAATACAAAAAAAAATACTACCTGTGACAAAATTTGTTTCCAATCAGAACATCAGTGAAAGATAAAAGTGAAAATCTCACAGCAGGCAGTCATAAGTGATTTATTTGCTACATCTGTATAAAGCCAAAGGACATAAATTAGATATCTGACATTAATTTCAGGTTGTCAGTCCCAACCCTCTTGGAATCTTAACTTAGAGACATATCCCTGAATTAATAAGAACCAAGATTAATATCTCGTTCTTCCTGCCTTGTAGTATTAAGGACAAAATGTGTTAATGATTTAGAGAGCTTGATATAGGCACATCTGAAAAACTTCTACCCAATGCAATGAGTAGGCATATTCAGGCATTTTTATAGAGAAAAGCAGTTGTTAGTATTGCACATTACCGATGCTTTTCCTAAAATGGCCCAATTTAATATTCCTTAGACAAGTAGGGGTTCCTATCAAGAATGGATCAGAGGCAACATTATCAAGGAAGTATGAGATGCCCAGGTGAAGGATTTATCTTAGTAGATAAATAAGAACGGTAGTAGTAATACTACGTTCATACTAAGTTAGAAATCACACACAGCATGTCAATCCTTGCTAATGCTTTCAACCTCAGAAAAAAAAGTCACATTTTCTGCAAATGTCAATTGCCCTGCCCATCAAAAACCTTCTCCAGCTCTTGGTCTTGTCGATTCATTAACGTCTTCCAGTGTTCAAAGAGCTCAGTTTCTGATTTCTGAATGTCCTTGAGTGTTCCTTCTCTCTGGATGTTACCATCTTTCATCGCAATTATCTAAAAAGTTGGAAACACAAGTGGTGAGATAAATAGCTGTGTAACTCTATTTAAGTTATGTTGCTGTGCCTGGACAGAATTTTATCTTTTCTTAAATAAAGAATATTTCCATGAAAAAATCTGTCTTCTAAAAAGACAGCAAAGTTTTCTCTTAACTCTGTCCCCTTTACTCAAGATGCTGCAAAAACAAAAACTTCCTGCACTTCACATTTTTAGAAAGGAAGGGTGCTTTTAAGTAAGTAAGAAGAATGAGGTGCCTGTCATCAGACAGGAGAGTGCATTACTCTTCCTAAATACACGTCATTAGCAGGACAAGATTTTAGAGTTCTCTTACCTCCTAAAAGGAAAAGGCTTTTAGCAACACACTGTGCGCAGCATGTTTTGCCCTCGTTCAGGCAATTAGAGACGAGCATGCTGGCTCCACCGTCTGTTTGATATCATGGACCTGATAAGGAAAAGCTAGGGAATTTGAATCCCTAAAGCTTTTAAAAGCATAAATCATGGACACAGTTTGAAATAAAAAAAAATTAAATATGCAAGATAAAGTCTGAAGGGTGTGGTTTCCAGGTTTATATCAGTGTAACTGCGTTATACACACAGTGTAACTACCTTCACTTTAGATCTGACGAGGAGAATTGGAAAATGAGGCATGTGGATTGTAAACCCACATGACATCATTAGAAAATAGTTAATACAGTGTTTATTTTTCTCTCTCCCTGGAAACTCAGAAATTTCCATGGGCAGGGAGTGGGAGACAGGTTGAGAAAATAATCTATTCCACTTATTGCTAAGAATTTACACCAGAGGAAAGGAAAAAATAAAGCAAACAAGGATCTTCTTGTGGTCAATTTATTCAGGAAACCTGTAATTGGGCTGGACTTGAACTCTTCTGAGGGTTTTGCTCTGAAGATTTAGGAGGGCCATCACATATATTTCAAATTATATTTTTATTTTAAATTCCATAATAAAATAAAATAAATATTCCTGCTGCACTCCACAGGGTAAGATTTGTCAAGGCTTGATGAGATTTGTGCTTAGGAAAAAAACCTGAATTATTTCTCAATAAATATTTTTAAATTATAAACTTAATTAATACAAATCCTTCCTGTCCTACAGGCTGCTTGGAACAGTATTTTCATAAAACATTACTGAAACCCAATTAGAAGATAATAAAAATGAAATAATTCTCATAGAGGATCTCATAAAACAAGAACTCCTACAAATGGGTCTGACATTCATAAAGAAAATGAAAAAGGCGATACTGATACAAGGCCATAGCTGAGCATATTTTTAAACTGCAAATATATATCAATTGAAAAGAGGAAGCAAAGATGGACCTCACAGTGAGGGGAAGAAGGCAGAAGATTCCTGTATCCTGAGAAACACTAACCGGAAAACCAGACCTGTGTTGAGAACAGTAGGAATTCCTAAAGGTGTCCAACTGAGGGACAAGGTCACAGCAGACACCGTAAAGGATAAATGCTGCTCACCAACAACATCATCAGAACAAGATAAGTGTGGATCTGCAGCTTCATAGTAAGTCCATAGGAAGAACAGAAAGCAACTGAAATATAATTATCTCTGGAGACTGAGTAACTGCTGCTATGGTCTGTGCAAGCTGCAAATGAGAGGGAAGTCCTGCTAGGAGGCATAACTGCATCAGTCCTCGTGGGGAAGAGGACCTGTGACATTGTAGCTGGATAACTGTAGGAGAACAAAGTGCAAGGCCAGTGTGAATTAATGAACTAAAAAAAAAAGAGAGTCCAAAAACCCCCTGACCTCCTTATCCTACTTGATTTTCTTCATCTTTGACATTTGCAATTGCAAGCTGTTATAGAAAGCATATCTTCATTTTTTTTCTATGAACTACGAGATATAAGAAAGAAACCTAATAAAACAATTGAATACTACATATTTCTCAAAATTTTGCCAGCATACAAAGGGTAAAGATGTTCTCAATGCCTTATGTACTAGTACTAACCACAAGGAAATACTGTTTTTTCCTTATATTTCCATGCACCTTAATATCCATAAACAAACCTTTTTTTGTGACAACACGGACAAATCCTAGTAACATCCCAGCACAGGCAAATACATTACTCAAATATTTCACTGTTTTGAGATTTTAAAAAAAGCAAAATTTTCCAATGTAACTAATGCTTTTGGACACTCAGTATATTTTAAATGCAGCCTGCTTTCATGAGAGTATTGCGTATCAGGTCTATGAAATTTCAGCCTATTTATAGGTGTTCCAAGATGGGAATCCCAAAATTATGGCAACCCAAACTCACTGGCTAATTTCCAAAAGATCTTTATTATGTCTCTTCTCACTAAACTACCACTTGATGGAAAGATGAAGTGAAAGCCTTGTCTGTAGCAAGACATATTTGTGCCACATTCTTGCCTCCTCCGAGAAAAATGGGAAGAGCTTTCTTACCCAGTCAGCATGGGGTAGGTACTGCAGCTTGTGAGTTACTAGCACAATGGTCCGCTTGTCTTCCCGTAGCATTTTCAGGATCCCTTCTTGCATGAGATGGTCACTTAGGTGGATATCCAGTGCAGAAAATGGATCATCCTGTCACGAGGAACAGAGGTCAGCTTTTGGAGCCAGCACTTACAGGATTTAAGGAAACCGGCAGATTTTAATACTGGTAAAACCAGTTAGATCAATATAGGCAATCAAAAGAGGCCATCAGAAGATGAAAATTGTTCTGAGGAATGGTTTTCTTAAATTATGAAACAACAAACCTTGAACTGCCTTTCTGCAGTGAGTACTGAGACATACAGCTGTGTAAATGCTATGATTTCCTGAGGCTCCTCTCAACAGATGTGTTTCACAGCCTGCGTAACTGCAGTGCCTCGTTTCTGTCAGACTCAAGACAAGGCAGCAGTGCATGTCTACAGCAGATATTACATAACTGCTCCAGGGACAGGGACAAAGAGCACATTTTTATTTTCCTTGTAGATAACTGCCTTCTGATTTTTATTTTTTTTTTTTAATCCATAAATCTAAACTCTATTAACAAAGAATCATAAAAGGAGAAATATTGATTGTTTTGATGACTCTGCTCAAATGCTTGATTTACAACCTAGATTATCTTATTCAATCAATGGATTATATGCAATTAATTTAGGCATAAACTACTCTGTACCATCTTTTGGGGGACTTGTTTACCTAATTCTATTTATATAGAATTACAAATCTATTATTCCTGCTTGCACTAGTGATACTGGCTGTAGGATTTATTTAGTATTATTATTTCATACTAATATACTACACTAAAACTAGGATTTCTTAAAAATCAACTTTTGTTTTCTTTTCTCCAGATGTTTGCTGATAAAGTAGGGTTGAATTTGAATTAAGTCTGCTTTCTGCATGACATCATTGCCACCAGTTAGTTAGGAAGAGGTATAAGCAGAGGTGAGTACTTTATTGAACTTTTATTCCTTTTAATTTTGCAACAATTTATATTGTGACTGCATTAGATACTTTAGTATTGTTGCTTTCATGTATCTACAAAACCAAAAATATCTGAAATCAACAGTAAATAGATAAATGACTGCTGAAATTCTGATAAATCAGAGCATCATAACATAGAGCACTTCAAGTGCTTTTGAAACACAGTTACTTCTGACTGTGATACAGAATTTATCCTCAAGAATGTGTGTGCAACTGTGTGTGTACACTGCGCTCGCTGAGCAAGGATGTACGTTGTCAGCTTTATTGCTGCTCTCTTCTGATCTGACACAGACCCAGACATCATTCCGAGCCCCGAGTCTGTGCACAGCCACCTCGTGTGCCATGCTGCACTTCTGCAAACTGTCAATGCCAGTTCACAGAACGTGGAGTCAGACAAGGCTTGTCCATTAAGACGGCACTCATCATGTATGATTATAATGATGCACTGATTACTAGACACCTGAAAAAGAAATCAGTTCACACCACAGGACTAGTTCAACATGCGACAAATAAAACGTGCTGAGTGAATGAACATAATTAACAATAAAATATATTGTGAATTATCACATGACCTTTTCTCATACCTGCAACAAGAAGTTTAGAGAGTCCAAAAGGTTATTGAATATGAGGTGCATGCTTGTGAGAGAGAAGCTTCCAAAGCATTTGTTTAAAAATCAGTCTTAAAAGAACTGAGTGTTTGCAAATACTAACACATAGGATTCTTGATTATTTTTGAAAGATTGGTAAGTGGAAAAAAGTTTATTTGTAGTTCCTTTTACATTATCAAACCACAAGAGAACCTGCTACTATTAGGAGATTATTGAGTGTCCTGCACAAACGGACAAAGGTGACAAAACCAAGTTACAGCCCAATATGGGATCTGTTGAATTGCAGCACCTGGCCCAGCTGCTCACTACTCTCCTGCATTCTGGTCATTGCTTGGAAATGCTCTAACACATGAAGCAAGCACGTATTAATCAGCCTAATTACTGGGAAAGGTCTAATTAACCTCCCAGACTTTTAGGGATGACCTCTAATGTGCACAGCTTTTCTAATCCCATGTGACTAATGTCTCACTGTCATAACAGCTGGATTCAAAGCACCTTGAAAACTGAGCTTAAGAAGGAAGTCTTAAATTGGAAAGCCAGCAAGCTCACTACAAGTGAGTGTGTAGGATGCATCTGTTTTTCCACCTACTAAGTTTTTAGAGCCTGCTCTCACTTCTTTTTCCATAGTACTGCTGAAGCTGGGACAGGATATACAACAAGCAGTTCAGAGTGGGAAGACAGCTTGGTTTGTTGCAGAAAGGAAACACCTGAGACACAGGACAACATTAATTTTAGGCCTGAGACACCTTAGGAATTTCATAAATAGAACTGAGACTATTTCTGAGTATCAAAGATAAAATGAAGGTTTTTATCTAGAAAAATTTATTCGAAAATCAATTTCAATAGATTGAGAGAGGAAGCACCAGCATTTCAATTTGTTTCCTAATACCCATCTGTCTGCAGCATATACAAAATGCTTACCTGCAGGCTAGCTAGCAACGGATATAAAATAAACAGTGCACATTTGGCTTAGCTCAGTGAAGCACAATGTTCTGTGTGTGTTACCCATGAAATACTCTAAATGCTCACATCTCCTGCTTCTGCTTGGAGCATAAGCGTAATGCACCTACTCACCAGGAACACAACATTTGTCTGCTGGTAAAGTGCTCTTGCCACACTGATACGTTGGCGCTGCCCTCCAGACAGATTAATACCCTAGAGATAAGCAGGAGAAAAACAATCAGTTATAAAAACATTAACTGAATATTCATATTCTGATTGGATTATCCATAGATGACTTTTTGGACAAAGAAACCCAGAGAAATTTTTCAAAAGTGTGGGCCTGCAATTCAGCTGGGAACATAGTACACAAATTGTTAGAAAAGCCGGAGCACTCTACTCCATACATACCAGAGCGATGCAAAATGTTTCATGGTTTGTGGTGACATCATGGTGTAGGTGGCATAGATACTCTGCAGGCAGTCTAAACTAGACTTCCACTCAAAAGTTAGCCTTACGAGTCTGGCTGTGTCCTGGGTTTTATTTATTTTTATAATTGTATGTTGTCATACTATATCAACTCCATTATATACTGTAATCAGATAATTGCTAGCTGGGAGGTCAGACCATTCTGAGGTGAACATTACCTGGTTGCTATTGTACTTGTTCTTGCCCCTTAGTCCCCTGCCACCACCTTGCTCTAAGTTATTTATCCTTCTGGTGATCCACTCACAGTTTCACAAACACCTTAAGCTCTCATAGGCCATAATGCTGCCAAAAGACGCTACTCCACCTTCTCCCTCCCCTACACTTCCCTCCTGCTGTCAAGAACTATTTGCTTGGCTACACAATGAACTGAGTTAGCAACTAATGTATTTAAGTTTAACATGGTAGCCACTGTGGAGATTAGGCATGGAAATGTATCCTTAAATGTATCCTTGTGGGGTAGTTTGTTGTGGTTTGGGGGGTTTTCTGTTTTTTTTTTTTTTCCTTTGTGACAGTGCCATCATATGCCAAAGTAAATTGTTTACAAATTTGTGACTTCTGTTTCCTTTCTCGTCACCCCCTAATCTTCCCTGATGTGATAAAGCTTAGTTTGCAGTTGATTAAACACCTGCCCTTTTTTAAATGAAGGAGCTCTAAAAATCCATGAATTATTTATTTTTATGTAACTCCTAAAGAAACCAAAAAATGCACTGTGAAGTCACAGTATCTGAGATAGTAGCCACAGAATTAGTCAAACATTCTGATAGCACCACATTTAAATCATTGCATCTCACATAAATGACAGTTTCCATGTTTACTGAGCAATGAGCTTTCAGACTAATGACCCAAACGTACACTTAACTAAAAGATTACCATTGTTGCCAAATAACCGGTAAGATTTTAAGAACACAACAAAATAATAAAACCCCTTCTATATATTTAAAACAAAAATAGAAGCCTGGAGCTGTTTACTGACCCTCTCTCCAATCTGGGTTTGGTCTCCGTGAGGGAGAATGTCAATATCAGGCTGGAGGGAACAAGCATCAATTACTGCTTTGTACCTGCGGAAACAAAAAAGGTAACGCAAAATCCACACAGATACTGCTAAAGAAGCACATTTCCTACCTGCAGAGGAACAAAAACTAACCAGCTGGAAAAATCACACAGTGGAAAACATATTTGTTGGCCACTAATTGTTCTAATGGGATCTTTTTCAATTACAGGCAAGTAAATAATATTTCAGCTAAGAAAAAGCATCTTAGGTCAGCTTCCCAATTAAAAATATTTAATAGTTAAAATTGGGCAAAACAAGCACAATTTATTCCATGGTATATTGTTATTGTGTAGCATTTAACTTCTTTCAAGCCCAGGGCCTTTGTTTCTTGTTTCAATGTTCAAGTATGACAGAAAAAAAATGCGCGTAGGATGTGAATACACAGCCAACCACTTCTTTTAAGGGCGAGGGGGATGGAGTACCAGCAATTAACTTTTAAATATTTTAGAATGTTTGGAGGGCACTTATACTGAGGAAAAAGGCAGCTCATTAATCCTTCACAATGTACCAAGCACTGAAGTTGTAATAGACAACATTCCCACTCCCAAACAGTTAATGTCCTTCTAAGACAGTTAAACCAGTCAGTTAGGTACGAGAGGAGAACAGCGCACGCTGCACAAATACAGTCCTTGGAAATGAAAACACTTCTACACTGAAGCTCAAGTGAGACTGAACTCTGTCTCTTGTGTCCCTCAGGAAAAACATGGTCAAAGCAGGATTGCACAGAACTCAAGGTCTTCTGTCATGTTCAGGCAGGTACAGTATGTTTGTTACTAGAGGGACCCACACGTGAACTGAGGCCCATACAACTCCATTATTTACCACACAGGAGAGTGACGCGTGCAGCAGAGCTGAAACGTGTTACCTCTGTTTGTTAAAAGGGCTTTCAAATGTGATATTCTCTTCCACTGTGGCATTGAGCAACCAAGGCTTCTGTGATGCATAAGCTACTGATCCTCTTTTCCTGGAAGAAAAACCCAAAACACAGAGTTCCCAGCTTACCCGTGCAGTAGATGTTTTTGGAAACCATTTTCTTGTAAAGGAAGAAACTGGTAATAAGTCTTCAAAAATGTTCTTTCATTTCTGTTCTTTAGGACAACCAATAGCTCTCCAATCAAGGAAATACATAAGATGTTAAATTTTCAACAGAATACTGAAATTGTTCACCTAACTGAATTTCAGTTTCTTCCTTCTTTCTGCTTTGAGGTGGATTAAATTCCCAGATTTACCAAATTTGGTAAATTGCTCAATTTGGAAAACTACCAAAGACTGAATCGCAGGTCTGTTTGGATAGAATGATAAATAAACTGCACAGCAGATCATTAGTAGTTAAGCAACACATTTCTGGAGGGGCATTCTAAGAAGATATTTTTAAGGTGTTTAAAAAAAATTAAACTCCACACATGCACTTGGGGCAATTCCCCCTGCCCCAAATACATTTGTTTTCCCCATTCTAAGAAGAGAATTTGCATCATAAAGTAAACAGGTAGTCATGGGTGGAACTTTTCTATATCTATAAACACAAGAAAACAGTACACAGGCAAAAAATATTTGCCAAATTTCCCCCTGTGGAATTGGCCCCAAAAGGTAACATCAGACAGGACAGGACCTCACTATGCATATTTTATTGCATGGGGATTATTATTATTATTGCTATTTAAAAATAAAACTACCTGCATACTAGTGAAGTAGTAGTGCTTTGGTGGTTATTGTGCACTAAGGACCTCAGTAAGGTGGAGCTGGGAGAAAGGCAACATTTTTTATCAGAGGAACTGATACTGTTGGAAAACTCACTGGCATATCACCATTTCTCCAGAGAAGGGCCAAAAGAGGGATCATACACCTAAAAGCATATCTGTTCTCTTTCCAGCTATATCAGCTAATCCAACAAAAAGATAGGACCTCTCACCCAAACATAGCCTTTGTCTGCTAGACAGCCATTACAGCACCCTCTTTCTACTTGGACCTGGATGTAATTCAAACCATGAGCTGCCAAAATACACCAGGCACTTTATCTTTTTTTATCAGGAGTTAAGGTCACTTGCCCTGCTCTTTTTTTTCAGGCTTTCACCAAGCTTGCTTGGAAGTCATTATAGGATCCAATTTTCCGTGATGACCTGAAAGAATACACAGTTACACTACCCTGCTAACATGCTTCCAAGTTTAAATGTCTGATGGCTCATTGGAATTTAATTATGTTTTATGAATTCTCTTTATTGGAAAATGAAACAGAAAAAAAGAGATAAAAGAATCCCCTAGGCAGCCCAGCCCATAGTTCCAAAATCTAATTCAAAGAGCATTCAGGTCTGCCTCAAGAGGGAAGCATTTTTTCAATTAGCATGAAATTCTCATCCCAATGACAGAAAAAATTGCTCTGAGCATTGCAACATGAACATGTATTCCCTTCCCTTCCTTTTCATTGCTTGAAACTGTGCCTTTGCTGCTCTTAATTCTCACTGCGATTGAAAAGTTACTTCTAATTTCTTTTTTGAAAAATAGTAGCAAAGTTGTGAAGAAAGGTTTTTGCAACTTTTGTAAAAAGTGTTCTTTTGTTCAGTGAAGATATGTGTGCTGCCAGGAAGATGCACTCCATGCTGAGAACCAGCACAGTGCCTGGGAACACCATTCACTTTTGGCTTACACTCTGCTTTTAGGCTATCAGTGAGAATTAATTACTTCAAGGAATTTGGGAACAAGCAATGAGCTTGCTAAAATTCATTACAGACTTAGAATTTAGTAAACCTCTCTAAATTAATCTTAATTGCGAATTGACACTAGGATGACATAACAGGGCAGATAATATTTTGACATAAGCAAAAAGTTTGCAAGTGTTTGATAATATGAGAAATCTATTGTATGTCTACAGTGCTTCTTACAATTAAAGAGGCAATCAAACAAAACTTTTACTGAAACTGTGAGAAACGTGGCCAAACATCCAGAGAACAAAATATTCTGAAACAGTGTGCAACACTTTCTCTGACAGCCTGCCTTGAACCTACCTAAGGTGTCACACTTAAAAGACTGAATGCAAACAAACGGCTTAGCAGACAAAGGCTTACGTGGAATTTATTCTGCAGGTGGAAGTAATTGCCTCCTACCCCCAGACTGCATAAACAAACATGCATTTTCATCAGTGGAGTGTAATTTTTTTCCTCTGATAACACAAGATAGACTAACCATAGCCTCATAATTATCACAAAGAGGTAGACAGCAAAATTCAACCTAACAATAAATAGAGAAAACCTTCTATGAGCTCCCTGGAGATTATGCACTTTGGCCAATACAGGATCAAGACCATTCATTAATTTAGAATCAGAAACAACATTGTCAAGATTGTTTGTTTAAAATTATTAATCTAACTCTGTCTTCACATTTCATTTGTTAAGTCCAGTAGGCTCAGTATGGATTCGAGATCACTGAAAATAAGACTAGTTAAGGGGCATCCATACATGTGCCTTAATAAACCTACCAAGTCCAGAATGTTGGCAATTTTTAAAAGAAAACAGATGCACTTAAAATACAATAGAGTTATGATTATAATGGTAGAGGAAATAATACATTGCAAAGCCTTTCCTGTGTGTTTTGGATTGCTGACTACACTTTTATCTTGATTATTTTGCACAATTCATGAATTCTAATATCAGTCAACAACTCAAAATCAAATGTTCTCCAGATATGAGAGATGTGTGCTGTCCTGTCCTATACTGCTACTGCATGAGCAAAAAAATGTACTTCCATTATTTTCAGCCTGATGGTAGATAATAGAACATTCCAATATTGCCAGTTCTGAGTATTCAGAAGCATACTTTTTTTGTTATTAAACTGCAAGGGTCACTTGCTTGTTTTTACTTCTAAATCTTGCAGTAGCTGCGTAACAGAGACAACCCATTTGCCTTCTAAGGAGAAACAACTCCTGAAGTGCAGACACTTCTGAAGAACGTTCACAGAGTCACAGAATGGCTGAGGCTGGAAGGGACCTCTGGAGGTTCCCATTAGTTTTTAAATGTTGTACCTGAATTCCGTGTCAACAGGAGATTCTCTCTCTGGGCTGCAGAAAACAAACACAAGGGTTTGGTTTGTTTGTTTGTTTTAATTCAGTTATTTAGACAATGCACATAACAACCTTAAAGTACTATCACCATGCTATAATTAAAAATACAACAAAATGACTACATATGAGAAGTAAAACTCTCTTAAATATGCTAAAATTCTGTACTATGTGATATTGACCTAAAAAAAGTATGGCTAAAGCTTCAGTTTTGAGAAGGACTAAACAATGTTGTAGAAAGTATTTAACCTATGACCAAATGCTCAAGACCTCACAAGACTTTGGCTCCAAATACTTAGTTATTAGATACATGGAACTTTGAGAAATGAAGATACATGAAGTCTGAGAAATAAGGTAAATGGGAAAAAAGAGGCTGATAAACCTAAAGAAAAGGCAGTAGAATAGCTGGTGCATCACAGAACCAAGGAAATATTCTGGTCAGTAGGACACACAGTTTAGCCTAAGGCAAGAAAAGGGACATCATATGACATTTTTTTCTCTGCCAGTTTCAATAACAAAGTTCCCACTGAGTTCA
>NW_010316487.1:37770-56226 GCF_000700745.2 Antrostomus carolinensis
TGTACCATTCTGAAGGTTTGTGCACCACACTAACATGACAACCATGCTTTGCTCTCAGTTCATTTGGTAGATATTCCCAAAGTCCAAGCTGAGTTATACTAATCAAGTAAAAATAATTTCCATGCAGGGACTGCTTGCCAACAGATGGACTAATCTGCTTCTCCCCACACCCCTCAGTTTGTGCATGTCTGAAGAACGCTAGGTGAGAAAATAAACTTATGACAGGATGTAAAAAACAAAGGGAAGGGTAATGGGGAGAATTTGCTCTAAATACACGAAACCTTTAAAGCAATTCGTGATACTAGCTTTTAAAGTGTAGCATTAGGGAATAATCTGGTTCAGACTTTAAGAGGATGATTTTCAAAGACATACAGGAAAGTCAGGATACAATTTTCAAAATTGCCAGAGGGCGATGTTTTCATAAAGGAAATCCAATTCTTATTTTCATAAGTCACATAGGTGGTTTCAAAAATTGTATCCTAAACTAATTAATGCAAAGAAAGTTTAACTGATTTTCAGAATTCTGACTCTGAAAATCTTAAGCATAGATTTTAGAAACCTTTGATTCCTTCTATTTCAATCAATTTAGTAGGAAGACCAATAATGGCATACAATACCATACCTGACATCTTCCCCCGTCTCACTGTCAGAAGTGCAGCTGCATCACAAACAGAAAGCAAAGACTGTTTACTTAAGTAAGCACAGGCAATCTGCCCCAGAAACAAAAACTATTAAATTCCACTTAGTGCATAGACTGTAAACAGTATTTATCACAGAGCTGCAGTGCAGCATCTGTTCCTTCTACACAAACTGACTTGATCTTAGCAGTCATAAAGAATTTGGAGACAGTTTTTCCTTACAAACATTTAATTTGACTGAACAAATAAAATCACCTCCACCCCGTCCTGGAGGTGGTAAAAGAAGCAAGAAGTTTTAGTGTGACAAGAATGTAGTTCCATTAAAAAAAGGACATTTTCAGGGAAAACAAACTGATAATTTGTGATACTGTATTTTTCCATGGCAGTAACTGCACCTTTGCAGCATATAATGGGTTAGTTTGAACCCCAAAACCCACCTTCAGTTGACTTGCAATGTGCTGCATTCTGTATCAGCCCTATCCTTGGCGGGGTGGATGTGCTTGTACAAGTGTGGGCAGGTCTGAGGGACGGACAGGTTTTGTTTTTGCTATTTTTGAACATGCACCAAGATGTTCACAGACAGAGTTGTTTTGACAGGATGACTGGCCACACTTATTACTGATGCTAAATTCAGTTCCATTGAAAAGAATGAAAAATCTGTGTTTGGCATAAACAAAATCAAGAAGGAAGAAAGTTTTTCACTTTTTAAAGACAACAGTCAAATTAACTTTGTGCTAACACCATTTGCTTATAAATATCCAGGAAAGAAAACAGTACCTGCAGTTTAAAAGGTTGGTTTGAGACACTTTCAAAAAGTTTATGCATAGTAAGCAACAACTGAATCTAAATTCAATTTACTGTAGAATTTGAGAGAGCCAGCCAACCACTAGTACCTGGATTGCAAAGGTCAGTGTACCAAACAAAGCTTTTCCACAGTTACCTCACACTCCACTGGTCTCTAGTAACTCTGTGTGTGACTCAGTGGCACCTTCTCCAAAAACCCAGGAACCTGTTGCACATCCGTAAGTAGCAACACATTCTGTACAGAACCTATCAAGGGGCTAAAATAGGGAAGATCTTTTCCAACCCTTCCGTGCACAACACAAGGACCCTGAACAACAAATATCAGCTCCTGCTTCATGCACCACTCTGAAGGTGGCCCAGGGAACACCCTGGTAACTGGTGACCTGTAGTATTTGCGTGTGACAGCAACTCCCTCTCCACTGTGCTTTTCACACACCAACCTGCAAGACAGGCAGACAACTCTGCAGCTCACAGTCCATCAACACAGCTCAAGAAGCGAAGGTCAGGCAGGGTCCCTCGTGGCTAGCACAGTGTACCTGTGTTCACTGCAGGCGTGCAGCTTTGCTCCAGTTGCTGCTCAGAAACCAGGGCAAAGCACCACGCTCACAGGGCACGAACGATCCTCAGAGAACACCAGGTGCAGCAGTGCACAGCCATGTCCTGACTTCCTCCCTTAACCACCTTCTTTGGCCATTCAGCCACAGGTGCCACATTTTTTATATGCAAGTATTGGTAGATCAGTTCCCTGGTCTGTGTTTCTGTTCTGTAGCTAGAAAAATTAATTCTCCATTTGATGTTTTAGCTCAGCTGTTTCAACCCACTTTTTCCCACTTTGACTTTGCTTTGTCCCTCCTTTCCCCCCTTTCCTGCATATTCCTGGCAATTAAGGATGCATTTATCTTCTACCAGTGTTGAAATATCAAAGTAATGTATGTTTAATAATGAGGTTTAGATCTAATTTTTCAAAGCATATGGATGTCTAAAGATGCAAATATGTGCTACTGAGATTTTCAAGCCTTCAAATCTCTATTTCCAATTTAGTTAATATAAAATTACAGTACCTGGATGTTCCTGAAAACTCCAGTAAACACACTTTTTAAAAATCAAGGTAATTTCTAAGCAGCAAAATAACTTTTAAAATATTGTCATTTGATGAAAACGGTCAACTCCACATCAAGTAGAAGAAAATATACTGTTAACAACCTTAACAAACCTAGCACTTCTCCTTATAAGGCCTCTAGATTCACATGGGAGTGCATATATGTCCTGTTTAGAAACAAATGATATAATTTTGTTTGGGCAAACTATTTCTCTTTTAGGTCAATTTTCTGATATTATTTACTCCAAAAAGACTTACACTATAAACTGCTCCATGGACTTGAACTGGGACTATTTAAAGTGAGACACTGCCCAGAAGAAATTAGCATGGCATATACTATAATTATTTACTCAATAACCAGTGAAATCAATACTATTTACCATCTGTTCAGAATATAAATAATGATTTCTCTATTTTTGTTAATCTCTAACCATTTTATAAAATATTTATGCTGAGATGCTCTCAGCCTGCTCTGGACAAGGGGCAGTAATCTGAGCTGGATCTTCCAGGGACATACTGTAATACAAACAACAAAATAAAATCACAAATGAGCCACTGCTCAGTTCTGATTAGCTGATACCCCATTCAGGAATAAATTCCATTTATTTTTAAGGATTTGAAACAAATTTAATTTTTATAGGAAACAAATAAAGATGATATGCAGTTAACCCTGTTTTATCAATAGAGCATGGAGGACAGAGGAGGGAAATGACTTGTGCAAGGTTATCCATTAGACCCAGGGAAGGGCCAGGAATAGAATCCAGATTTCCTGAGCACTGGGTGACATGTCAGCAGGATGTATCCTTGGTCTTCATAGCTGTGACCTTGGAGGAAGGGAAGGGGAAGGAAATTTGGAATGAAATAATTTATGACTATTCTGTAATGTGAATGACTGAAGCAAAGCATTCATCTCATCCCAAAGAAAGAGCTGTAACAAGGATGTTACTGATTTTGGTGACACATTTGATTGCCTGAGCTAAGGCTACAAGCTCTGGTGATTACTTGATAAGACTGCTCTCCTTGAACCTGGGATAATGTTGCATGTACCTGGTCAGGCATTAGTATTTTCTTATCAAATTAAGGGAGCTTTCATCTGAGAGCTTTACAACAGCCCACACTGACTGCATCTATCATTCTGAATAGTCCAGTGCACATGGTAGCAGCTCTGAAAGATGAGACAAAACATAATCTGTCCCAGTGCAGCCAGCACTTACAGTGCTAAGACTGTTTCAGCCACAAGCTCCTTTATACATATCCGACTGATAGCAAAGCAAACGTGATAACAACTGAATTTTACCTTGTGATACTTTGGCACATACGGAAGACACGAAAACTAGTCTGACCTTTCCACTGTTGTGAAGCACATACTCCTAAACAACTGCTATTTAAAAACATAGTCTGATCAGAACCATCATGTCATCTGTTTCAGTTTGCATCAGACATTCAAATTATACTTCTTAATCATGTTATGTCATCTGTAAAAAATTACAGCCTTGCCGTAATGAAATTAGTTCACCTAATAAGGCTGCAGGGATTCTGTATAGTTCCTCACCAAACTTGGATTTTCTGCTTAGGGAAGTATGTTTTAATGGAGAGATCACCACATTCTGAACTGTGGCTTCTGTTCTTGTCTCCCTCCCCAGTTTAAAGGGTCACCTTCCTATGTTTCATTTGCCCCACTTATAAAATAGGGAACCTTCCTTCCTTGTACTATTACTATTAAAGCATGTGCAATTCTCAGTAGTGTGACCGGCTTACACATGAAGGCTGGATATAAATAATATCTCTCTACGAACACTCAAGGAATTAGTGAGAATTGTTTCAAAAATCAGTGCAGAACTCACTGGGTAACAATGACCCTCTGTCCATCAGAGCGCATGGATTTGACTTACAGTTGCACTGTTGTTCCTTCATTCCCAATCAGCTGGAAAAAAACTTAATGGTTTCTCTGTCAAGCTTTACCTACAAATTATTGTACCCCCAAAGGCAAAGTGCAGTCTGCATGGCTAGGAGCTCTAGTACTGTAAAATAAACAAGCCAAAAATTTTCACACACATTGATCAGGCAGTGTTGTAGAGACAGCAGTGATTTACTGGAAACCACATACAGGAGTTGCAATATATTATACCACGTGGCGTTTAGTTTGAGGGCCAGGACACTGAGCCCCAGCAGTACAGCTGTGGGCACTCAGTAGCATTTTTTTCCTCCCTTCATGACCAACACAAAAGTTAGACAGAAGTATAATCTATAACTGGCTGTCAGAGCACAGCTGCTGTGTCCCCTTGGGAAAGGAGGGAAGGACATGACTATCTCCCTCTTGTCAAATCAGACAGGATGCACTGGGGGAGTACTCTGTGGTCACTGCCACTTACAAAAAACTCTTCAATTCCTCAGGCAGTAGAGCAGTGCTGGGATAGAGCACACAGCTAAAAGCACAGCCAGGGACTACCCCCAGGGAGCCAGTACCTCTTTGTAGTTCCATTCAAAGACACAAGCTCAGGCCTGAAAGTGCAAATGCCATTCTCTAGCAGCACAACACTTCAAGCTAATTAATTCTGATTCCACATTAGTTAGGATTTCACTCAGGTTATGCTGCAGGAGTGCAGAATGCCCAAGTATGGTTATCTATTCCTATTAATGGAATGGATAGCTTCTTTGAGCCTGGCTGGGTGTTCTTTCTGATGTGTTCCCCTATCACTTAGGGTAAGGTATTGTCCTGGTTTCAGCTGGGATAGAGCTAATTTTCTTCTTAGTAGGTAGAATAGCGCTGTGTTTTGCATTTAGTACAGGATTTGGTACAAGAAGAATGTTGATAATATACTGATGTTTTTAGTTGTTGCTAAGAAATCAAGGACTTTTCAACTTCTCATGCTTTGCTGGTGTGCAAGAAGCTGGGAAAGAGCATACCCAGAGCAACAGACCCAAATTGGCTAATGAGATATCCCACATCATATAAAATCATATTCAGTATATAAATAAGGGTTGGCCAGAACACACTCTCTCTTCTGGGTTTTAGGATTCTTTCTCCTCTGGGATCGCTAGCTGGGAACGGCCTGGGCACTGGTTGGCAGGTGGTGAGCAATTGCACTGTGCACCACTCATTTGTATATTCTTGTATTACTATTATTATTTCTATTACAATTTATATTTTATTTCAATTATTAAATTGTTTTTATCTCAACCTACGAGTCTCCTTGCCTTTACCCCTCCAACCCTCTTCCCCATTGCCTCGGGTGGGGGAGGATAAGCAAGCAGCTGCGTGGTGTTTAGCTGCTGGCTAGGTTAAAACCACAACAGGTTTTTATCTTGACTGTACAGTTACAAAATCCCTGACTCCACAAACACGTTCCCAGAATAGATTTTGGCTTTTTTCTGCATTACTGCTCAACTCAAGCTTGAATTTTTAAATAGCCCTACCTGCTCCAGAATATGTTCCCAGATATCTTCTGCATCTCACCAAGTATGGCCAGCAAGAGAGATGACTTACCGCAGCCAACCTGCCCTACAATCATTGTTAGCTGACCTGTGAGAGAGGAAGGTGTATATAAGCTTCTGATTTACCAAATGCTCATGGAAAAAACATCTTATTCTGTATATCTAATGTCATTTTGTACCTTGAGGGATTCGGATATCAATGTTGGACAATGCTGGTGGACCTTCAGGTGTCCAAGTGAAAAATCCATTTGTGATCTATGCCAAGATGGAGAGAAACAAACAGAAAAAACAACTTTAGAGCTGACTTCTTTTTTCAGCATCAGACATTTCTGTTTTCATTACATTGAGCATAGGCACAGAGTTAGCCTTTGCTCAGTGCAGGAAACAGAACTGCAAATGACTGAAGGTTTGTATTTGTGCAAGAATCTCTGAACTCAAACAAGCACGACAACTAGAAAATTATGGAAAATTCCTGAAGAAAAAGAAGCCACTGTTTAGGGCTTTTGATTTGTCATTTGTAAGGCGGGCACATGAAATAAGTGAAATGATTCTGACATGATTAAATTATATACAAGGTTACAGTTTGCTATCTGTAGAGCAGTGAATGCCACTCTAGACACACTGCAGCATATACAGCAATTGCACGGTCCAAATTCCAAGCAGATTTGCAGAACTTCCTACAGAAATTAGATGTTGATGTCTATTACAGTTTATTTTCTTTGTATTTCTGATACGATTCTCAGATAAACTAGGCTGTGCTAGATACAAAAATATTTTCACTGAAAAAGACTAAAAAGAAAGAAAGCCTGTTCAAGACTTTAAATGAAGGAGATTTCCATGGATACTGTGAAAAATAGGAAACAGGAGACAATTTTAAAAGGCCTGTATTTATATAGGACCTTTTTCTCACTTTTTCAGAGCCACTGAAGCCTTGAAAGCCTTTCAGCAACACAAGGTACAACATTTTTTGATCTGAGAAGATTGGAATGTGACACTTTTATACTACTCTGGAGAAAAAAGTGATACTGTTATTCCTGTGAAACAACCTGAAAAAAAGAGCAAGAGTAAGTGCAGTGTTCCTCCTTCTGGATTATCAAAGGCAGCCAGAGCATCATCTCTCAAAAAACACCCCTTCATGGGCAATGAGCTGCACAGACAGTATTTAGTAACTACAGAATTTCCCTGACCCAGGTGTCACTGGTGACAACAATGTCAGCAGATGGAGCCAAAGATTGTAGCTGGTCCTGGCTTTCTGGTCACGACCTTATACTGTCCTTACAGGGGTTACTGCTCTGGCCTCTCCTTTGTGACAAACCCCTTTGTTGTCAACTCCAGGCTGTCTTTTGATCCACCACCCCACCCAAAACCATCTCTCAAGTATTCTTCTTATTTTCCTGGAAGTCTATTCAAGAAGGATCCTGCACCAAAGCAGCATGTCAGGTGACAGCCTCCAAAAAAAAGCTGAAAGCACTACCACTTGTCCTACTTAATCCCATGAAACTGAATTATTCATTCTCTTGTGCTCGAAATGCAAATATAATAGCAGACTTCCTAAATAAACTGCATCATCACTGTAACAACCATCAGGGTTTTTCTTACTTCTGACCATTTCTATACCAAATTAAGAATATCAGTCTTCAGAGTGGCATGGATAATTTTAATTTTTTCTTCAAAGAAGTTAGGTCTTTGGGGGTTATTTTTTAACTTCATCTTGAAAGGCTACTAGGAATTCCAAAAGAGGAAGGGAAGACTTATGACAAGATTATTTTAGGAATGTCTAAAACAAACTCTTTTCTATTTTCTTCATAGCATTTTTCTGTACCGGCACTGGAAGTGGAAGAAAGAGTCTGGCATACAGAAAGGTTGGACCAGCTGGCCTTTCGAGGCTCCTCCCAACCTGGATTGTTCTATGTTCTAAGTTGAAAAATTTCGTCATGAGAATGGGGCTAATGTTTTAAACACTTCGAACAGAAAACTGATAAGTGAAATCTAGAGGGATATACACAGCTATTCACAACACAGATGACAGCAGTCAATTCTTATAATGGAAGCCACAGAAAAGAAAGGTGCAGGTTAATCTCTGACATGGGCACAAGTGTCTGACAGTTCACAATCAACTGCTGGTTCTTGAGTTTGAAACTGCCATCAGAATATAAAAGTGACTAATAGTGAGCTATAGTAACAGTGTTATTAGAGTGACCTTCATATCACCTTTACACAAAAATCATCCGCTTCTGTGATGTTAATGGGTCTCCTCATGTGAGAGCTGTAATTGTTCCAGTCCTCCCTGGCAGGCCTCTTGCGGTTAACAACTTTGAGTGGCTGTGCAAAATCAGGAAGACCGAAATAAGCAGTAATTAGTGGCAGTACCAGCAAAATGTCCTAAATACAAGCAACCATGTTATGACCTAGACAGTTAAGAGTATTAAAAGGAGTTTTTGCAGTTGGAAGAAATAATCATTAAAAAATGGAAAAGTAAAAAATTTATTCTTGGTACAAATTACTCCAGCCACTTCACTCACAATTAAACAGCATTACTCACTACTGCCTGGTAGTTGCTGTGGTTATCTGCACTTCTTAGCTCTGCAGATTTATCATGCTCTTCTCCAATTTCTTCACTTGACAGGAATTCACTCAGTTTCTGCACACTGAAAGGGAAAAAATGGAATTACAAATCAACCTGGAATGCAAAACTTCTGTTTGTTGCAATGTTTGTTACAGATCATCCCTTTTAGTATTTCAACCACTGTCTGCTGCATAGATTGTTTGTTTTCATTTTGTTACAGGTGTATGAAAATGTGCAATGAGAAGTTACTGCAAGGAAGCTCACAAAACTTGCCCTGTAGTCTATTAAGAGCTATGATATTTTAATAGTTTGTGCAGATGTTTCTTAAGTCTTGTCTTTTCTGATATCACCAGAGAGATTAAAGTAAAGATTTTTTCAGGCATTTGGTGGGATGCAGAACAGCTATAACAGCAGCTTGTTTCGAAGTCACATGCTAAAGTAGAATTAATGTCATTTATGTTACTGAAGTTTTGCACAGTCAGTTCTACTGAACAATCTTATGAACACCAGGAGTCTGATGAAATGCATACACTGTGAGCTAAATTCAACCAGCTGTGATGAAATACAAAGTGTACGAGGTAACACGATGAAGGAATATACCTTAACAGAACAGTGTTCAACAGATGAGATATAAAAGGAATCCTGAAAACCAGCAACAAAGGAGGATGCATAAAATCTTCCCAAGCTGCTTAAGATTTAATTAGCCAAGAGATAATGTGTCTTTACTATGACACTTAACAGATCATGACAATTTTATCTCTGCACCTGACTTTATGAAATGTACATCTAATCTACTCAAAGGTTCAGCAAATGAAATTTGTGAAGGAAGTGGATTGAAGCATTAACTCAACATCAAAGGGGTGCAATTAGCTGGAAATAAGTTAACTTTCAGTCTCCAAAATGATAAAGTGCCAGAAGGCCTTAAGTTCCTAAAAATAAATTCAGGGACAAGGATCAAAAAAAATTATTTTAATATTTAGCCTTGGGCTAACTGGGGAGAAACAGGCAAACGATGCTACTGTAGCATAGTGATATGTTGCTATCTGTTAATATACAAATCTTAAAAAATAAAAACCTCAGCATTTATTTTGCCTTCCACTGCCAGGGATTTCTTCTTCATAAGGAGACTTAGTTTCCTCTAAGAACCTCGTGAGCTACCCCACTGGTGCCAAAATAGTGCCTGGACCAAGGCATTACAGCTCTGCCTAAGGCAGACTCCCTGTACAGTTAGCACTGGCCCTGCAAACAGAGATCGAAGCCACCTTGGGACTCCCTGGGAGAGAACTGGTTCTACAGTTTTTCTGTCAACCTGCCCACTTGCTAATGGCAGCTGAGGACTAAGAGATATACAGTGGGATGAAATTAGCTAGAGCACGTACTACAGTCTAATTGAAAAGGGGAGAATAACTATTTGGAATAGGACAAGAGGAGTAATAACTAATTCAGGCTCAATGTTGGACCAAAATTCCTTCATGGGAAGGTCTATTATTTCAAAGGAAGAAATTAGAAGCCCCGTCCCTAGAGATATTTATATCTATTTGCACAAAGCTCTGGAAAACAGGGCTTAGGAATGATCTTACCTTTTTTGTTCAGTGAACCAGATGTTTAAAATGACACTTTAAATGCCTTTAAATGAAGTTTAGATGCTGCCTATATGGAGTTGGTATGCAGCTGCACCTACATTCTCTACAGGAAAATTACACTGACATTTGAATAATTGCTCTGAAGGTATAAAGAGAAGATAGAGAAGTCCCCTGTGTATCTGCTCCAGGTCTAGAGGGGGATGAAGAAAAGGCAGCAAACACATTGTTGGACCATGCATACCCAAACAAGACCATGTCTCTAAAGCCATTCAATAGCTCGATTTTTGCTCTCTGTGTATCAAGGTGGCTGTATTTTAAGTGCCCAGACTTCTTTCTGAAAGCCCTCTGCCCAGTACTTTGCTTAATTCTGGAATTGCTGCTCCTGTAGCAATTACTGAGGAAACACAGTATAGCTGTGAAAAACAATCTTTTGTTAGAGACAGCAACTCGTATTTCAGGATGCCATACTGTTCTACACTCTTAAAGAATTAAAAAAACCCAAAAAACATTCTCTGCAGAGCTCTCACTGACATTGCCATTTCACTTGTATTCCAGTATCTCCATGGGGAAGCTGATTTTTAAGCTACAGAATAGACATATTGATTAGAGCATGGTTATTTGCACAGCTGACTGAAACGCAGTTTCATATTAAACCCAGTAAGATACACAATGCCACTCTTGCTACTTGACCTTTGCTGATGGAAAATTGTACACTGCACCCTTTGTCCTTGAAGACCTCCCATTTAAGAAATACAGCAACTGGCTGTACAGTTTTAATTTTCAATGGCACAAACACTCTACATATTTAAAAAAAAAAAAATCTGTTCAAAGAGATAACGGAATTTCTCACCTTCCTAAAGACTTTCAACAGTTTCCCCCCTCAGAAGCACACCCTCTAGCCCCATAACTTGGAAAGCTTGCAGAGGCCCTGTGTGGAACAGAAGCTTTAAATCTGTTTTACCATTGGAATCAATCATACATTTGTTCTGATAGTGTCAATGACAATCCATGAGGATGCTTTGCAGTGGGCACATGTGTAATGATTAAAGATACTGACAAGTTTATTTGTGGAGATTATTGTACTTATTAGCATCTGGCATCAGAGACTGTAGCCAACATTAACAGAGTAGGGGTTTTGAAGTGCCTGAGATGCAAAGCCAGTAACACCCTCTTAGTAACCTTTATGTGCTGGCTTCACCACTAGATCAACTTCTGCTTCACTTAGTTCCTTTCTGTCTCTACAGGAGAAGCTATCTTGTACACTTGTTAAAACCAATTAGAACATCTCAGCCTAAAGAAAGCTGAAGTACAACTTAATCAAGGTTTATTAGGTTACCTTTACCTCCTCTTACTGATCAGCTACTTATTAGCAGGAAGGTGTAACAGCAGGACACAATTAGAGCAAGTAAACATTAGTTGTGCTCAATGAGCACAGATACAGCTTTCTAATAACTGCCTGGTTTTTCACGTTTACCAAACTACTGAAGCAAGCATATGTTTGCATGGGTTGAAAATATCTGGTACATGCTTCCAAAACACTGCACTGAAGGATGGGGTACTCAGAAGACAGATCTAGAACAGCACCAGCAGCATGGTGGAGCAATGCACTCTGGAACACTACCCGGGTTACTGTCATAGAGGCCGTCAGGAAGACAAGGCTCACGTCAACTTTGTTACAGAGTTTGAACCAGACAATTCCTGTCTGCACTACAAATAGCAGGGCAACAGCCTGCTAAGAAGATAACTACAGAATAACTATTAATACTGGGTTGATACTAATTGCTTTAGAATTGTTCCTGCAGCATTAACAGGCACACAGTCCATTTCCAAAGAAATCCTCAGACAAGCCAAAATAAATGTCCATTACCAGTGACAGCGTGGGCCCCCAGACACTTTGCTGGCTGCAATCTCAGCACGACAGTTTGCCATGGCTCTAGGGACTACCCCAGTGGCTGCAAAACATTTCATGCCAGCCGCTGACACTCTCAGATTTCACACTTGTTAGGAGAGAGGACACAGCTGTGACTTTGCACTGTCAGGGAATTTTGAAACAGCCGGGGCAGTCTCAGCCTCCTGCTAGAGTCTCCTTTCCATCTCCAAAGCGACACAAAAGCAATTAAGCAAGGACTGGTGTCCAGTATCTGTCCCATAGTTTAGACAAGCTCTTAAGACAGCGATTCTGGAGGTTGCAAAGAGGTCCTAATAAAATAAGAAGCCCAAACTCCGTCTTCCTCCCCTATCAGTCAGGTAGAGTTACACTGCATATGAAAAGCATTAAGAGGTTTTTATACACATCTGTTGATACTTAAAGTAAAACTCCCACTGAAACAGCAGTTCTACTGGTTGTTATTTCAGTTTTTGAACACTCAGACAAAAGTGTTCACAAGAAAGTAAAAACTCTTCAAGTCTGGAGTACACATTTAGTCATTAACTTACTCTCACACTTAACAGGGACTTCTGGGGGGGGGTTGTTTATTTAGTTTTAACCCTCCATCAACAGGCAACCTGTCAGGCTAGAGGCTGAGCACAGCCCACGAGAGACAAGCTGAAACACATGTGCTTCTGTGATTACCTTTTCCTCTTCTACATGCTTGATGGAGGGAAACATTTGAGTGATTTACAAAATGAAATCTTCAGTAAGTTTTCACTTCCTTGTTACCACATATATGTTGCATGCAGTACCAATACATCTCAACCCATTGTACATAATGAAGTACCAGCTGTGGACCACAAAATATTGGTTGTGACGATTGTATCAGCAAAGAACTTGGCCCACAACCAAGGGAACCATGCAAGGTATAAATCTGGGAAGCAATTTATAACAACAACGTATAAATAATCACCACGCTATTTCTAAACTTACTATTGGAAAATGAGCAATAGACACTCTCAAAAGTCGGAGAGGTGGTAGCAAAGATATTTTACAGTTCTCACCTTACTAATGCTTTGACTGTGGATCTAATCACACTGGAGAGCAGGAACAACGGAGACACAAGAATATGAAACAGGGAGATGGAGGCAAATGCCACGGATGGGGAGAAGTCAGCCTTTCTTGTCAGATGAGCATGGACCACAAATGTCTACAAAGAGACGGGCATCATTGTCAGCGTTTTGTCATAAAGAGGGAAATGCACAAAGACTTTGTATTTCATAAGCATTTAATTTACAGAGTCTTAATTTATAATCGCTTAACAGTTTCAGGGAGTGCTGCATACTGCGGGCTGCTTCTAAACATAGACAAGTTGGCATTTTCCATTCTCTCCCAGAAGAACTGCGAATGTGTAGCAGGTTTGCATCCTGTTCTTCCTCATTTCCATGTCACTTATACTTGAAAATGCAGTTGTAATTAACACTACTTAGAAAAGTCCATACTTACTATAAGTACAGCTGCAATTGGTATTGCTGCATTCATAAAGACTGTGAAGGAAAACACGTAGGAACATTTAGAAACAATTTCCACTCAGACATGCTAAATGTTAAAATACTACTAGCACTGGTTTACAATGGCATTTTCTATGCTTAAGATAGGAAAGATGTGCAACTATATACACACAGCAGTACATTGTTTTAAAATGCCTACGGTTTACTTCTCTTCATGTCACCAGAACAGACAGAGCCCAGCAGTGCACCCTAGGAAAAGATGACTAATCTACTTTTGAGCTGCGACACGCAATTCAGGCCAGGGATGCTGCAGGTCTCTGTCTCATGCCAGGCAGAAAGGCTGAGCTGGTACAAGGTCTGAGAGGCGACTTGACTACCTGGCAGTGAGAGGAAGGGAGACACAGCAGAGGCTGCTCAGGTCATAGCGCTGGGGCTGCCCCACAGGCTGGCTGCACACCTGGCTCTGCCCCATCCCGCAGCCCAGCGCAGGACCTCCCGGGAGAGCCACTGCCACGTACGTCAAGTTGTGACCTACTTGCAGGGTACTTCTGAGGTACAGGGCTTGTGGCCCTCTTGGGTTTTGAAATGTGGTTCAAAGGGTAAGGAAAGCCTAGCAACCCTGCATTGTATTTTTGACTTTATTCTTCTAGAGGACTTACTTATAATTACTCCTGCTTTGTTGGGCTTGGCTCCTTTGTGAATATCCTTGGGAGCTCAACACAGGCTCTAACAGTACATAAATCTGGCAGAGCTTTGATTTCAGGTAGGCCTTGAGTTATTAAAATGCAGACAATGAATCAGTTTACTCCCTGACCTCAAACAGTGTCTGTCTTGGTGTCCTGGATTCTCTCACTATAGCAACTCAGACACTATAGCATTCAGAGGTTATTGAACAGATGGATGGGGAGAAGCAAGCAAATACCATTTCTCTATAGGGATCTCTCTTAGATCAGGCAGGAATATGGGTTAGGAATGCAATAATAACCAGTTACCCAGCTGGGAGCTTGAGTCAGAACCAGGGCTATGATCTTACCCCACACGTCTGTCCCCTTTATCGCAACCTGAGGATATTATTTAATCATCACCTTTTCATTTTGATCTTCATTCAACTTTATTTCATGAAGTAAACAATACAGAGAAAGAACATGGAATCTTATAGCTAAAACAGAATTAAAATATTAGTACATGTCTGACAGAAGAGAAAGAGGCTAGCCACTTCTTTTTTGTTTAAACTATGCTTGCCCTTTTTTCTTACCGGTATAGCCCATGTTCAGACAGTAAAAGCACTCTCCAGTTACTTTATCTGAACTGGAATGTCGTAATTTGACCCACAAATACTTCTGGTGTACTGTTTGGCCATATTTTTCCGGGCATAAACCCCCTGAAGAACTTAACATACTGTCAGATATTCCTTTGTCCAACATTCAGATGATCTTTAATGAATCCTGTAACATACTTCTAAACTCTGTACTCAGTCTTAAATAAAACAGCTGTGTTATTTCATGTAGCTCTAATTCCTTGAAAGAGGGGAATATTTGAAAATATAAGTATGTTTCTGTCTATAATTCCAAAATAAAAGCTTAGCCTTTGAAAGAGTAATACATATTAAAGCCTAGAAGTTCACATGAACAATCCATATACATACAAACTGGATGCAGGCACAGGGGCAAGGCAGATCATGACATGCAGTCTTGAAATGGAATTTTCTTGTGGTCTAGCCAACACTGCCCTGAAACTTGTAGGTATATTTTCTTTAATTCAATGTAAATCTATTCCTCATTAATAGAAGTAGCTCCAGCCACATTCTTTCATTCATTTTAATAGCTAAGTGCATTTAGTAAAGAATTCTAGAGTCTATTCAAAACTACATTAAAAAAATATCACTTCTGCTTTGTTATTGTTCTAGGAAGTGTCTGCCTTCCTTTTGGTCAATAATGCAAAAAAGTTTTGGTTATCTCCTGACTTTTTTTTTTTCTTTCTTAAAAAAATGAAATCATATGTTCACTGTAATATTAGCAAGCACACTTTGTGCCAATTATACCTGTCATTCTAATTACATTTATGGTAAGAAAAAAGGCAAGTTCTCCTACATTTATGTTCCCTTTTTAGTCTGCTAAAGTGCAAGTTTGTATAGATCAGTGTAATTTCTGCTGAAGACAGAGGGTGTAAGGAACTCCTAGGATGAAACTATAGGAGCCCTTTATAAGCCAAAATTATATGCAACATCAACATAAAAAAGCTACAGTGGTTTACCCCAGCTGAGAAATTGATCAACTGTGTCTTACGTACACATATCACACATAATACAAAACAAGAATGCAAATGCAAACATTGAATGTTTCAAGAAGCATCAGTAAATATTTAGAATTGGTTTTAATAATACTGGTTTTATTTATGTCAATATTTCTTTACAGAATAGTCAGTACTCTTGGGATGAATACATCGTTCCCTAGCAGTTACAAATGATACTATGAGGATTTAAAATCAAATAAGCCTCCACAGCTCCTCCAGTCCTACAGCTGAACCTGTGGCTCTGACTATAAATAGATTTTAATGCCACATGAAGCAGTGCAAACACAGGGAGCCCATCTGTGTTGATCTGGGTGTAGGATGGAGTTTCCGGTCACATAATCTACTCCAGCTAAATTCTGTTTTGTGTCAAAATGGAAACTTACTCTGAAAGCACAGAGAGCTCAGGATCCCCAGAAAGAAATTGTGGTCTTAGAAGCCAAGGAAAACCTCAACTTAATGTCACTTAAATTCAGTGGGATCAGGATCTTTCCCTCAGAATGCATTACCTATGTGATCATTTGGCAGCGAAGAAAGTGAGCTGCATGTCTCCTGGGCAAATGTAATCACATAATACTAACCAGACTGGAAGTTGTTTTCCTAAGGAGTAGTCTTCCATGTTAGTCTAGATAGTATTTGTACAGGTCGCTTGTGGCATTTGAATACTTCTCACTAAAAGTTTCCATTTCATTAATATCTTACAGATTACATGAACAAGGTTCTTCAGTATAACTCTACTATTTCTAAAGTATTACAGTAGCAATTATATAGGTGTTGCATATAATCTCCGCAAATAAAGAGTTCAATTGGCCCTACATCTTTTTAAAGGGATGGTAAGTGCCCTAAAGCAGCTTGAAAGATAACATGAGACAAAAGAATCTGGATATGGAATGATGAAATTGCTGGGATTCGCATATTTTTCCTTTCCAGGATATAGAAATGGTCTTAAGAATAACTTATTTTTAAAAGAAACTCAAATTTCGAGTAAGAAAGTGAAGGTACCATCTGTTGGCGCTTCAATGCAAAGATAATTCCTGTCATATATTATGATATACTGTATTGTGCAAAATGCAGGAGGAAAAAAAAAAACAACCCCAAAAACATGCATTAACAAAGCCTTCTTCCTGAATGCTATGTTACAGAGGAGAATACTGCTGGCTGAAGGTAGCCTCTGAAACACTTGCCCCTTAAAAGCAAGAAAACTCCAGAAAAGTTAATGCTATGAAGCATTAATCTTGACTTTCTCTTTTAAGCATATTTCCCATAAATGCAAAATTCTATTGAATTAAACAGAAAGCCTGACTAAATGGAAAACAAGGAGCGTGGACCAGAGCCTAAAGCAACTGAAACAAACAATCTCAATAGAGAAATGGTAAACTCATTAGTAGCTAATAATGCAGTAGCACTTCAGCTGAACAGTGGATTAGAATGAAGGATGAGACTTACTGGATATGGAGGTATAAAGGGCAAAAGACTTGAGGCTAGTCATTTCTTTTTGTCTGGTTTCCTCTACACTGCTGTGAAAGATGTGTTCCCAAGCATAGAGTTTAAGGAGCTTAATACCTCGAAGCATCTCATTTGTCTTCTTCAGTCTCTCATTGGAGTATTCCTGCAACATTAACATACACATTTACTTAAAGAGTATAATCAAAGCACCTGTTCCCTAAACACAAAAATCATACAAAAATTTTACGTAGTCCCTTCTAATCAGTCAGGTGTACTTTCCTAGTTCTGTCCATTCAGATGTTGTTGTTTTTCCACAAAGATGAGCTTCCCTAAAGCTCAAGTGAAAAGGCCATTGGTTTGCACTCCTAAATCATATCGCTTGTACTGAAAATCTTACTCCTCTGTCAGCTTTCTGATCACTTGCAAGGCATCCTCTCATGACTTTTACTGACCAGCACACTGGCTGGATTTTCAGCCAGAACACTGACAACAAACAGACAGAACACGCAGACAAGCTGCGACTGCCCCGTCAAGACGACTGGAATCAGTGGTGCCAGGCGTCAAAGCAGCAAGGCTGCATTAGCAAGAAGCTCTGATCCTGTACAGAACCTTGACTCTGAGCAGCGCCAGCTGGCTCAGGCACAATTATACATTGTAAAGTTATACTCCCAGTAAAGCACAGCTGGAAGTTATGCTGTTTCCAGTTTTCAGGATAGCTCAAGGATCTTTGTACTGCACTACACTGCACAGCAGAGACATTTCTAGCACAAAACACACTGGTCCCATCCGCAGGAATTTCTAGGTGATGCCGACTGCCTGCTTGGACGCTACAGGGATGAATGCTGTCTACATTTCTAGAAGGGTGTATACTCTTGATGCGAAGGCATTACTTTTCACACATGAAGGTGCACAAATAACTCTCATTACCACACATGATTTGTGGTAGAAGAGATTTCAGCAAGCTGTCTGGCTCCATTACAGGTTCACATGGCTTCCTTGGCAGTGCAACAGTCACTGAAAGTGGGGATAAGGTTCAGAGCAGCTGGGCATGGCAATTCCAACAAACCAAAGTAACTTTCTTGGCATTGATGCAGGTGATTCAAACTATAGACAAGCCAAGGGAGGGACCAAGGAACAGCTTGTGACCAAGCAGACCTCTAAGATCCACAGCTGAGGAGTATGCTGTGGTGCGGGAACTCAATCATGGACTCTGCT
>NW_010316488.1:0-2929 GCF_000700745.2 Antrostomus carolinensis
TCCATCAGCCAGAGCACCTGGACACCTGGCCCCGCCGCCCGCTCGGATCTGCCCGTACCCGCCGGAGGAGCAGTGGGGCGGGGTGGGGAGAGAGCTGTGCCCCCCAGGACCAGCAGATACATTGACCTAGCCCAACCGCTTTTTTTTTTTTTTTTTTTTTTTTTTCCCCCCTCTTTTTTTCTTTTTTTTTTACCACCTCCAATTTAGCCCAGGATCTTTTAACTGCTGCCAGCGGTGGAGCACAGATCGGGATTAGGTAAATAAAAAGAACAGCTCATTCTGTTTGGTTTTTGTTTTGCGAGGCCTCGGGGGTTGGGGATATTGATCCAAACATCTCCTTTTCTCTCCCTCCTTTCTTTCTCCCCCCCATCCTCTCCTACCATCCCCTGGATGGTGCAGAAGTGGGAAAATCGTGGTTGACGTGAGGACTCTTCTCTTTAGGGCGGGTGGAGGGCTGGGGAAGCCTTCGCATGGGGCTCAGATATTTGGATGCTATTTAAAGATTTGTCTTCCCCTTTCAAAGTTGTTTATCCCGCCTTGTGGAGGAGCTCTGTTTTTAACCCGAGCTAAAAATGACACATACGAGCTGCAAAACAGAAGCCTGAATGTACTTTATGGACTTGAACCTTCAGCTTCTCTCCTCCCTTTTCTTTCCTTTTCTTTCCTTTTCTTTCCTTTTCTTTCCTTTTCTTTCCTTTTCTTTCCTACTCAATGTTTAGTGTTTTAGAGTATGAGAATCCTTCTCTGTCTCCTTCCAAGGCCATAACAGAAATGAATCTGATGTTTATATTTGTCTGAATGGATAGAAACAAGTTCAGCGTAGAGAGAAACTGAGCTTCTCTCGGGGCCGAGCCTATAAAGTGTCAGTGCAAAGCCGAGGATTAGGGTATAGTTGTTATAGTTGGCTTTTGGGAGGGAAACTATAAAACTCGGGCATTTTAGAGATTACTGTAGCGCTGCGGGAATTGTCCGATAAAAGGCGAGCAGGGTGGGAGGGTGAGCGCCGTGTCCCAGACAGGTGCACAGTAGGTCCGGTTCAGTAAGTCCGAAGCCAGCTGAGAAAAAGGGCCGAGCCACGAAGCAGCGCTGAGCTCGGTACACCGGGGTGGCCCCGCTCCGCGGTGGGAGTCCGCGGCCGGGACGGGGCCGCCGAGCTCGGCCGGGCCAAGGGGATGCGCCTCTGGACCCCGCGGGGGTTTTGCCCCCCACTCGTGTCTGTGCATGCTGTGGCCGTGGGAAGCGACGGGGAAAATAAGTCCTCCTGCCGCCGGACTGTTTATTCGTGCGTAGGGGAAGTACCGGGCACGGGCGTTTCTCTAGAGAGAAAGCGAGAATGAATCTTGTGCTGGGGACCTTTCTACACCCGAGGAGACTGAAAAACCACACACACAAACCCCTTAAACAAACCTAAACACTTGTGCAGGGAGAGGATGGCGAAACCGCGCCCCCCCCCCCCGCCCCCCCCCCCAGCCCGGCGCCCCGCCGTGGGGCTGCGCTTCCCTGGCCCTCCCGGCCGCTGTCCCACCAGGATCAGCACCCGCGGATATTGTTTTGTTATTGTTGTTTTGGATCAAGACTGCCCCGGGCAGTGTAACGATCGCTGGTACAGGCGGACCCCGGTTATTTTATTATTGTTATTGTGAGACTCAAATCCGCCGCGTTCGTGCTCCTTCGCGATGGTGGTCTGGAGAAACTTGTCAACACTGATTTCGTGATAAAATGTGAATGATGATTTTATAAGGATTGAGCGGAGATATCCAAGGCACATGCTAACGGAGTCTTTCCAGTCCTCATTAATGTTAGCAATTAACTCTTTCACGCTCAATTAGCCCCGAATAAACCTGCTTTAATAGATTCTGCACACTTCATTAATACTTTGAATAAATCTGAGCTGAACAATGCACTTTATTCCTCAAGAGCAAAAAAAAACGCTCGAAATATGCGGAGCGAAAGGGCAAATTTATTCCCTTTCCAATTAGTTTCCCAAACACAGACGAATTGTAAGCTCTGTTTCCTGGCTCAAACAGATAGGAAGGGAAAAACTCGTCCCCTCGAAGGGGACAAAATAAGTAGCCGACCTGGTGGCAAAATGCTGCACCCCGATGCGATGCGGCCGAAAGGACAGGGCTACCGGACTTAAAAGGATTCAGGCAAAAGAGGGGGACTTTTTTTTGACAGATGAACCTGATCGCTGTAGTTTGAGGCTATCCCAAGAATGCAGCATTTTATGCCCGCTACTTTATCATGTTTGTAAAAATAAGCAACGTTCTCAGGGTAATTTACCTCCTCCATTCTTCCATGTGGAACTAATTAGCAAACCTCATTATTTATGAGTCAGGTATTTAATGTAACAAATATCCCTTTCAAAGGACACATCGGAAATTGATAATTCAAGGTAGAAAGGAAAAATACCGAGTAGCCACAAGATTGCTTAAAAATCCATTTAATTTCGCCCCTTTCTGTGCTACCAGCAAAAAATTGAGGGGATTTTTTTTTTTCTGGTGTATAGGGGAGGTAGAATTTAATCTGGAAGGTTAAGATTACAATGGTGTTAAAACAATGGCAACTGGACAATAGCATTACCGTATCTTCAAACAGGACAAAGGGTAAGAAAGCTGGAGACAGATGTAGTCTTTCAAGTTTATGATCCTATTTTGCAGGGTAAATTTATCTTGGCATGAGTAGGTTTTGTTTCAGTCAGAACACAAGTGGTTTGTTCTTAATTACTCACCGAGCTAGTTTGTGTTAAAAAAAAAAAAGAAAACCGCGCACATTTTTATTGTGATGGGGAAATTCAAGCAGAGAACTCGGAGGGTCTTCTTCTTAAAAAAAAAAAAAAAAGAAAAAGAAACCCCGATAACGATCTGTTTACATGAAACAGAATTAAAGGTGGAGGTGACACCGAAATCAAAGAAACATTGATCTCTCT
>NW_010316489.1:0-249 GCF_000700745.2 Antrostomus carolinensis
CTGGTCCACTCCCAGTCCCAGTCCTAATCCCAGCCTAGTCCCAGTCTCATCCCCACCACGTTGCTGGTGCAGCTCCAGTTCCCCATCCCAGTGCCAACCTTGTCCCCATCCAAGTGTCAGTCCAGTCCCAGCCCCTACTCATCCCAGTACAATTCCAATCCTGTCTCAGTCCAATCTAATTCCGATTCCAGTCCTAGCCCAGCTCAGTCTCAGCCCAGCCCTTTTCCCACCCCATCCAGCCCCAGCCCA
>NW_010316490.1:0-211 GCF_000700745.2 Antrostomus carolinensis
GGTTCTCCTAGGAGACCTTGGCCAAATGGTGGTCATGGCCATGGGGGGTTCCTGGGGCACCACAGCCATGTGGGTGGGCAAGGCCCTGGGAGGCTCCTCGGGGTGCAGGTCCCAGTGTGCCCCGGGCGTGTTTCGTGGGAGGACCCATCGGGGGCGGTGGGCGCGGGGTCGGGGCAGGACCCCGGACAGTGCCGCGTGCTGACGCCCCGCT
>NW_010316491.1:0-765 GCF_000700745.2 Antrostomus carolinensis
AAAAATTAAAAGTGAAAGAGGAAAAATAAAAATATTGGGGTTTGATTTGAAAATAGAAAGTTAAAAAAATTAAAAGGAAAAAGTTAAAAATATGGTTTTAAAATGGAAAAATATGAAATTAAAAAAAGGAAAAGGAAAAATTGTTTTTTGAATTTAAAAATATAATTTAAAAAAAATTAAAAACTAAAAAGGAAAAATATTTCGATTTTAATTGGAAAATATAAAATTTAAAAAAATAAAGGAAAAAATTTAAAATGGGATTTTTAAATTGAAAAATATAATTTAAAAAAGGAAAAATAAAAATATTTGGGTTTTTTAATTTAAAGATATAAAATTTTAAAAGCTTAAAAGAAAAAGTAAAAAAATATTTGTTTTTTTTAATTTAAAAATATAATTTAAAAAAACAATTAAAAAGGAAAAATAAAATTATTTGGATTTGTTAATCTAAAAACAGAAAATTAAAATTTAAAAAATAAAAAGGAAAAAGTGAAAAAAATTGGGTTTTCAATTTTTTTTTAAGTAAAAGTTTTTGTTTTTTTAAAATTAAAAATATAAATTAAAAAAAAAAACTTCAAGGAAAAAATAAAAAATATTTGGTTTTAAATTTGAAAACTAAAAAACAAACACAAATAAAAAATGCATTTAAAAAAATTAAAACTAAAAAATTAAAAACTAATAAATGAAAATTTTAAAAATAAAAATAAATACCTAAAGAAATAAACAGCGATAAATATATAGAATCATGGAATGGGTTGGGTTGGAAGG
>NW_010316492.1:0-4464 GCF_000700745.2 Antrostomus carolinensis
GGGCAGCTTACCTCATGGAAGCCACCCCTATGTGTCCCCCCACCCGCTACCAAAACCTTGCCACACATACCAAATACACAGGAGCAATAATTTGTGACAAATGAAAGCAATCTACATTACTGTCAGATTTTAGCTGTAGAATTTAACATAGGTAAATTATTAATGCTATTACATTGTTAGAAAAAGTCATGTGAGAACCTGTTACAGGTGTCAAACATGGATTCAGTCATGTAATGCTGAAAAGGAGAATCCTGAACTCAATATAAGCTGTGCAGCACTGCACAGCTGTGCCGTTGCTTAATTTAGGATATTTAGCAATATTTAATTTAAAAGGGCCTTTGGAAACCCATTATTTTCTCATAACAAATACTGGAGATGGCACAGAGAGAAGAATTCAGGATAAGGACGTCCTATTTCTGATTCTGTCACTAATTGTTCTTAATAAATCTCTTATCTGAATTCCTTCCTTTCTGTGACATTCGTGTACACTCTTAACAGTAGCTTACAATTAAAAATTGTCTACTAGGGGATGTAACACATGTCTCAATTGTCTCCTTCAACCAGTTTGTATTCTACCAGTCACTCAGTTTGTGTTAATTCAGTTATTTTTTTTTCAGAAACACTTTATATTGTGTGGAGCCTAAAATATTACAAATTTTCTAGACTGAATCAGCAGTTCAAAGGAAATATTTTCCTTCACATTTTGATATAAATGCATATTGTCCAAGAGAGCTCCCCAAAAAATAAATTCTGTGTTAGCTCAAGTGTTCATGTAGCCTCCAGGTGGCATTTCAAGGAGGACCATGTTGAAAAAATCCAAGTTGTTGTAGTGAGTGGACTAAATTCTTTAGAGCACATAGGTAGGAAAAAAATATCCACAGCTTCTTGGCCAAATACAGATGAAGTTAGTTTCCTTGATGTATCCATCTATATGTTTGGGGCATGCAAGATTCAAAATAATAAAGGAAATAAATGTTCTTCTCAGTCAGAAAAGAATCACTCCAAAAATAAAGTGCTTGTGGGCTTTAATACCAAACTTGCAATAGTCTGAGATAGGTGATGGCTTCAAATCTTTCTAAAGAGGAATCAAGCTGGACAAGTTTAGTGTAGTTTTGGTAATTAAAAAAAATTAATTACCAAATTTGTAGAAATATTTAAAGTGCTTTTATAGCTTGTAAGCTTTAGTCTCAAGCATTACGCAAAAAAATGTATGCCTGGGTTTGGGTGCTCATATCTCCTGTTTAATTGCTCAGTTTGTTGGAAAACTATCAGTAAACTCAAAAAAAATGCACACAATCTTGTCTGTGTAGCACAAGAAATCTGGATGCTAACACAAATTAAGATAGATTAAATAAATAAGATAGATAAATTAAAATAAGAATTAGAAAAATGAGCTGCCAGCCTAGTTTGAATTTAAGAACTGATCTAGTCAGATGGTGATGAGAAAAAGAGAAGTTTCCCAAAAGACAATTACTATTTCATGAAAAACCAACCCATCCAATCCTGTGAAATTCTACATATTCCAACTCAGTCTGGCATGATTTGTTCAACTCCTGCTTTGTTTCTGAAAGGGAGCAGATAGTTTTGCAGATTAAAATAATAGCCTCCAGTCTACTGGGACCAATCAGCTAGTTTATGTTTAAAGTGTTGTGAGAGACTGAATTAAACACCCACTATGCTAGCAAGCACAGTAGACACTGTCAAAGAGGCATTTTTAGCCCCCGAGGCATGTAATTACTAGCGCTAGTCCATAAGGGAATTTCATCCTGAGATATTTTTATCATCTTTCATAAGGAGCCTCCCTGCTATTGGTAGCTGATACCTCCTAAAAAATGCTCAGCTTCTTGCAGATACTGAGGCTTCCAGAGGGTAGAAATTCATGCAGTTGACACAGGGCAACCCATTTCCACCAGAATGCTGTTATACTACTCTTGCAGCTAATTGTAACTTCTGCTTTCGTAACAGTAGGAAAAGTAAATAACTCAGAGAAAGATCTGTCATGATGAAGACAATATAGCAATAAAAAACTCCAGCTAGCTTTGTCAGTCATTTTACTCTTGAATATGAATCTTCAGACAAGCACAACTGGACCAAAACACTGTACTGTGTGGACATGTTTGAGCACCACCGGAACTTCCATCTGCTTTCTTCTCTAAAAGCTCACTTTCTGAAAATAATCTTGTGCATGCATGGAAACCACAGCACTCATAGAGCCTCTTACTCCTGCATATGAGGTGATTATGGAATGGAGCACTGATTTTACATTTCTTTTCTCAGCATTCATTTCTGCAATGTCCTTGACAGAAAACCAACTTTCATTTTGGTAGGCCATGGAAGGACATTAAAAGCTCATCTGGAGGCTTGAACTAAAGGCAGTGAATTTTCTAGAATTTGAGACAGGATGATAAAATACAGTGACTTAGAGTGGGTAGATATAATTTAAAAATCAGGTACAGTATGGATGCTACAAAAATGCAACAGTACTCAAAAGCACAATGTAAAACACTTTACATTTACATTATGATGTGTTTTATCTTGATTATGAGTATTTTCAAGGAGGTGTACTTCTTTCTTCAATTAGTTTGAGTGTCCTAGCATCTTTACCACTATGCCAATAGGCCATGGAAAAAAAGACAGAATGAACAAGGTCAATAGCATTCAGTTGTGTTTTGAACTCTTTTCTGCTTGTTGGAGAAAACATTGTTTAAATTTGTTTAAGCCCAGTTAACAGTTGACAATTGCAAGGTGAGATCTGATGGGTACATCTTCTTACAGGGATGCCTTCCAGTTCCTCCTGTGGCTGCAGTCAGTGAATGGTAGATGCTTTGGCAGCAGCATAGAAGATTTTTGAAGTAGGTTGTTTGTTCAATATGCAGAATCCTCCATCAGCCACCCTTGATGCACTCTGCAGACAGCAGCACCTTTTGCATGGCAATTTTATTTCTATGAACTCAGGAAAGAAGCAAGACTAGAATTCCAGACTCAGAAATCCATTAGCTCTAGAATACTTATGAAAATACTTCAACTAGAGGGAAAATTTCTCAAGAATTCTGCAATTTCTGTTGAATTAAATTTGTGAAGAAACATTTTTCAAGGAGACTTTTTCCTGTCTCTCAGCTGCCATGAAAATGAATGGAGTAATACAATACAGTGTAATTTTGGCATCTGTTCCAATAAATGCTGGGGATTTTATTCTGTCTGGGGTAAAGTTAAACCAAGTTATCCTGCCACATCCTTTTTGGTTCTAGTTTCATCCTGACACCAGATATTATTCTGTTAGCAATCACCTGGGATTGTAAAGATTGCAGTTTCCATTAAATTGCATTGCCTGTTTTTCTTTAAGCTCCCTTCAATTTGCAAACATATGCTTATGCATACGTGCCAGTGAAGATCATTCAATTATATAAATTACTTATTCTGTGTAACCATTGTTTTTCCCACTTCACATATAAAAGCACAAACTTGATAGTAAGTGATTTGGAGCTTGTAATTGATTCATTTTTATTAGTTTACTGGATTTGCATAAGATTTTAGAAACCGAATTGTTCATTATGTGGCAATTTCTGTAATGTTGTGTCAAATTTTCAGTGACATTTTTTCTTAGCTAGAACAAGGGGATTTTTAAAAGTCTTTTTCTGTCTGTCCATCAACCCAATTGAAACATTGCTACAGATGAATTAAAATTCAAAATCATCTGTCTTTTCTGTAGTTTTCATGTCTCTCTCACTCATTTTTCAAACAGCTCTCCTTTCCTTGCACACTATCCTCTAACAATGTCCTCGAAACACTAAAGTAACATTTCAGGTGGAGCTGGGGGAGCGTTGCAGAACATATTCTGTAAACATCTTCAGTTTTTAAATTATTCACTTTGACTCTGCACAGGCCTTCACTTTTCCATGAATTTCTAACAGATAAACTTTAATGAAATAATATTTGTCAAAAGAACAAGTTGTTACTGAGCACTGCAAGGCCAGAAAGCCAATTTCAAAAATGTAATTTTAAGGATTTGAATGAGAAACCTGTCACTAACAGTTAGCATATGCAGTCAAGGAAGTGAAGCGTGCCATGTCATAGCAATTCCCATTTCATATACAAAGATTGTATGTGGAAAAAAAAAAATACAGGTAATGAATTATCTTTTAAAATTATTTGATTAATAACATTTGATGTGAAATATACTGCATAAAGCATATAATGGAAATTTGCCTTTAATACTTATTTAAACAAATGTTCTGCCAGTCTTTAAGTCACTTGCTACCATCTGCTTTGTTAAATTTGTTGCTGAGGCTCCATTACTTTTAAAAGCAGACAGACTACTTATGGCAAGAAGTTACAAGTGCTAGAATCACTGTCTTTTTTTGGTCATCACTGTAGGGTGCACAAAATTAAGAAATTTCCCTCTGTGAGAAGATGACTGAAAAGATGGAATGGAATCCCCCTCTACTCTGCCCTGGTGGGGCCGCA
>NW_010316493.1:0-8344 GCF_000700745.2 Antrostomus carolinensis
TTGCTTTTTTCCCCCAAGTTGAGTCTGTTTTCCCAGTGCCAATAATTGGTGAGTGATCTCTCTCCGTCCCTATCTCCACCCACGAGCTTTTCATTACATTTTTCTCCCCCTGCCCAGTTGAGGAGGGGGAGTTTGGTGGGCTTTGGTGGGCATCTGGCCTCTAGCCAGGGTCAACCCACCACATCTAGTTACTCAATATAGTGGCAAAACCTAGTTCTATCTTGTATGAATGTGTAAATGCTACGGGTTTTATATGAGACAGAAAAGGAGGCTGCAATGCAGGGTAGAAATACTCCCGCACATTTGATAATTTATTCAGAAATAGCAAAAACCTCCTGCGCAGTGGCTCAAAGAACTCCCAATGATTACATTCCCCCTTCTAATCCAGACAAAGAGTGTTCCCAGTCCATAATATATGCCTGAGAAATACCACAGAAAAGTGGACAGAGTGGAAAGATAATGACTTATTTGGTGAAGTTTATGTTCTTTCAGCATCACCCATTTTAACACTCTGCTAATTTTTTCAAAAGCCATGCAATGGAGCATCCTATTAGCATTTATATTTTTTAACATAAAAATACCCTTCAAGTTTGAATTTTGAGGTTGAATTTGGAAGCCTGCAGAGGCAGAATCTTGGAGACTTCAGCTACATACTCCTTTCCATATATTGTCTGTTCATTCTGTCTGTGAAATCAAAGCAGAAGAAGGAGGAGCAACAGAGTCATTGACATAATCAAATCTGGTAAAACAGATGATGGATTTAATGGATTCCTCAAAGAGAAATCCATAAATCAGCTGTGAATAAATTGGCAAAATTTACCTACATGGATTTTGGATTTGTTGCCATAGCACATGACCTATTACAGAAACTTGGATCAGTGTAAGAATATTTCATAATAAAAGGCTAATTTCTACTAATAAGATAGATCCCCGGAAGAAGGCTGCACACCGATCTCTAACCAGGCAATGGGTCCTTCCATGCTGTGGCTGGAAGGATGTTGTGGATTGAACACCCACCTTCCTGAATGGGCTCTGGTCTGCACACCAGAGAGATACAGGCTCTGCTTTTCACCCTGAAACTTCAGACACATGTGCATGTAGATGAAAAGAGGATGTTTGATAAGAGTAAAATTTAAAACAGATTTTTGTCCTCTTGCTTGTACATTTCACTCAACAGTTAATGCAGATTTCAAATAGAAGGTCTTTCTCTTTGTCATATCTCCAAAATAGTGTTCCTTTGCATTCTGAAATCTTATGGCAGCTCTTGTACCTCTCCAGCTACTTTAATATAGCAGTGACACCTGATTCCATCCTGTGTGATTATGTTGCTGTTTATGGAAACTGGAAAAAGTAGCTGGAAACCTGTGTGCCTTAATATAGATAGACCTTACTAGTAATTACTCAAGGCTGACTGAAAATTCTGTTAATTAAATGGGAGTATTTTTCTCTCCACAAACCTAAGATATTTTACAGCCTATTCTGTGTACTAATCTGCTTCTGAAACAGAAACTTCAATGAAAAGTAGCCATAATCCTCTTTAATGATACAAGTAGAGTGGATAGTGAATTACATGTAGAATAGACAAGATACCTCTTCAAACCTATGTAAAATAGTGGAGCTGCTTTGTTCTTTGCTAAGTTTAAATCCATTTTTCAGCTAGCAGATTCAACAATCTGCATGGTGCTACTACACAATTTAATGATATTTAATGATTGCATTCTATACTGTTATTAATAAAGTTCAACAAAAAGAACAGTGTTGTGGAAAAGCAATAATATCCCTTATGACAGCTCAAATAAGGAAGTAACTATTATTCCATTGAATATGTTCCATACCCTGATATGATTAACTTTAATTCATGTTGAAAAGACTTTTCACCTGTTACAAGAGAATAGGCTTTTCACACATGGTTCAATTTCTTTTACTGGCTTTAATAATTACTTTTATCTGGTACTATTTTTTTTCTTTTACAAAAACGTGCATAGTAAATTTTGTGTGTAGGTATATTAACTTGAATTACCTAATCTCTTAACTCTGTAAAACTGCACTTTAAAAGTCCATACATCTTGCAACATCTATTGTGCACAACTAGTGTTGAGATGTTCAAGGTGGATAATGCAATTTGTGTTCTTCTGAATAGTATTTGTGCAACTTCTAAACTTATTATCTGTATGACACTTATAAATCATAATCGAATACTTATTTGCTGAAAGATTCTAAGAAACATAACTTTAAAATGTTCCTTAAACCATTCAGTTGAAAGTGATACCTTTTTAAAATGCATGGCAGCTAGCATTTTGCTACTTGAAAAAAAGAGAAAAACCTAAAGCTTAATGAAGCAAATGTATCAATTAGGTAATTAGCTTAAAAAGCAAAAGGGAATTTCATGTCACTTTTACTTACTAAACCTTAGGATGTCATACTAATTTACACGTTAGATTTTTCTCATAAAGAAGGTCAATAGATAGTGTGCTTGTAACTTCATTTACGTACATGGTAAAAATCATAGACATAGAAAAGGAAATTTGTGCAACTTGGAGAACGAAGCCTACTGTGGAAGAGTAGTTTGGTCTAAAATAGGTCTCAGCATATGAAATTAAAATGTTGATTAATAAAATCATGCTTTGATTTCTTTAATTCAGTTGCAGGAAGAACTTAAATAAGAATAGTGCACAGAGAGAATATTATGTCTTGAATGTTATATTGCAGTACTGGTATAATTATCCTCGCAGCAGAACAGTAGTTTCCCTCTGTTAGAAGCTGATTACCCCCATTAGAGAGGCAGAGTTTCCAACATTTCTTTATCTGCCTCTACTTCATGGGATCCAAATGCGATTTCCCTGTTATGACTTGTCTTTTCTTACTTGAACAGCTACAGGTGTATGTCCTCACCATTGTACTGCAAATGCAGGATGAGGCAGGTGAAAAGAAAGGATTCTTGCGAATGTGTCCTGATTTCTAAGATGACATGACCACCTTTAAAATATCCAATAATCCATATCGCTTTCTAAAAAGCATCTAATTCCTCCCCCCCTCCTGTGAATTACGCCTGCTGGGTTTTTTTGATGGGTGACGGTTGTTCTTTTTTATACATATAATATTTTTCAGTCTCAGTGTTCTAAGAAACCTGTGCGAGACTATAGAGGAAACTTCTTTCAGATCACATTTTGATAATTTCTAGACTTGTTATTGCTTTCTCACATTGATTAATATTCAGGAAAAAGAGCTAATGAAAGAGATTCTACCTAGTTAAAACTCTGACCTTGAATTCTGACATCTTGTCTTTGCATGCAACATCTATTCTTGGAGACTGATTGTTAACTGACTTCTCTTTGAAGCCATAGGTCTTACCTATTTTTCTAAGAAAAGAATTTTCAGAGGCTTGTCTAATTCTTCAAGGTTCTATGAAAATTCCAGGTTAATTCTTGGTTCATTTGGCTATTGACTGCACAGGTCGTTTTCAATTATACTATTGGCCTCTATCTTCAAATAAATTAAATTGTATTTAACTAGAATTTACACATATCTTTCTTAGAGGTACTTGTAAGGGCTTTTAAAACTCGATTTATAACTATTCTATAGATCTTAACTCTAACTCATAATTTTAAATTCTTCAGACTGACCCCCAAAAATGAGTCGTATCTACAGAGGCAAAGCTTACCATCAGGCTGTTCTGTAAGCTAGCTTTCTGTAAGTAAGCTCCCACCCTGGCTGGGTGTGGGGTGTATCTGTACAGCCACTATATGCCAACTGAGGGCTTCTGTGCTTTAGCAGAGGATCAATAAAATGCAGGAATTTACTTGCCTATATCAAATTTCTGTGTGAACTCCTGTAACCTAGTTGCAACCAAAACCACAATTTTTGACAATAAATCCTTATAAAATAGACCAACATGTTTCAAAAGTAAATTTGTACTTTTTTATGTCATGAGGCAGTGTGCTTGAATCAAGGTCACTCAGATGTGATCAGTCTATTCCAGTTTTCCATTTTACCTTTGCTTTCTCCTCTTTTCCCTCCCTCATTTTCTACCTCATGGTTCAACTACAGTCCGGAAAGCTCTAGCACAGTCTGTGCACCAGCATGGCTGCCGTTTGGCCTCCCTTCTGCTTAGGGACCATCTTGTCTCTACACCTGCTTTTATTGCCATTACCTGCAATGCCAGCCTGCATAGACCAACGGGCATAAAAGTAACTGGAATATGCTTGAAGAGGTCCAATTAAGCAGCTTTTTTTTTTTTTTCATTTCTTTGCAGTTTCTCTTTATTTGTGCCAGATTGGCTTGCCCTGCAATCTTGCTAAGCCTAGCAATGGCTTTTATCTAAGCAACGTAGCTGAGCGTGTCTAATTTCTCGCCCCATTGGCTTGCCAGCTCCAGTGGACTGTCTAAATGGTTGTGAACCTGTCAGCACTAAAGGACAAGAGGGCAGTATTTTGTTGCACAGCTATAAAACCACTTCAGCAAAGCCTAAGGATTGCAGAATGTTATTGTGCTGGAATGCGTAATATTATCTGAATTTTCACAGTATTGATACTAAAATGGAAGAATCATGATACTTGCAAAATATGTGATTCTATTAAATTATTTTGGTAATGTTTTAAGAGTCTGGGGGATCTCTCCTCACTAACACTCTGTCTTCCAGCCAGTCTTGGTTTTATTGTGGCTATGAGTACATTTCTCTGGGAGATTTTGCCTTATATTATCAGCTCTTGTGCTGCAGCTTTTGAGGACTCTGTCTTCCTCATCAGTACTCCCCTGAGCTTCCCTCCAGGTCCCTCCTCCACCCTCTGACCCCATACAAGGCATTCTGCTGTTAGAAGTCCATTTTGAGACTTTTTTTGCTGGCATGCACAACCCATGCTTGCAGTGCTGTCCCCATGCTTGGGCCAGGCTGGGATGAGTTTGGCATAGCAAAATGTAGTGGCTTAGCAAAGGGACAGACCATGTGTGGGACTCCGGAATGAGGCAAAGATCCGGTACCACCAATACCACAGTAATATTAATATGTAATACCTTTGTTAATACTAACAGGTTTCAGTTTATTGCTATTCCACAAAGAAGTTCCAAGCAATTGAGTTCATTCCTGCCCCTTTGTCTATTATATGTATGCTCCTTATCTAACTAGGATGATGGGTTATCTTGAAAGTGGAAGTATTTCAGGGGAAAAGGATATTAGAGGAGTTCATCAAATGAACAATCTTATTTAATATTCTTCTTAATGACCTTGACTCACGAATGAAATTTGCTGATAAAGCAGAGATGGGGTCAATCTCAATGCAGAGAAGGAGCTGAATAACAAGTACGGTGAACTGGGTAATATCGAGAGCTGAAATGAATAAAAAGAGATGGATTTTAGTAGTAGAAAAGACAAAGCCATGCATCAGAAGCAAGTAATAATTTCTACTGTATTCTGAGTTCTCATCAGTTAGAATAAAAAAGACGAGTGCATTAGGCAGTCATAGGATGTTTATGAAATACTGATGAGATTTGGCTGTGAAAAACACGCTATGGCAAGAGACGTATGATAAAGTATTTCTAGCCCTTGTACTGAGTAGTATCAACTATTTAAAATGTTGATGGGGCTCCTTCTGAAATGATGTGGATATATCTGCCTTCAAGAAGGATGAAAATTGTATTGAAATCACTGCAAATAAGGATTCCTAGGATTGGAGGTTATCAAGGAAAGGACATGTTTGTTCAAGAACAAATAGATGTCAGCCAGTTGTGCATACCTCTTGCCTAGAAAATTTCTGCAATCACTGAAACAACCACTGCACTCTCTTTCCAGTGGGACTAGGAAATCTAACCAGATTTAAGTGACACTTGGTAAGATTATAAACAGGAATATGTGACACAACAGCTTGTCTGGTATAGCAGGAGACTAGATTTGGTGGCATGCAATTGCTTCAAGTATACTTTTTCCCTTTGAAGAGAGCTCTTAAATTTTCAGGTATTGAAAATCAAATTCAATCATCCACACCAGAGAAAAAAAAACTATTTAACCTCTACAAAAGAGGCAGTGAAGGATAGAGCTGTGAATCACTTTTGCCAGAAATATTTACCTTTTTTCTTTTTTTTTCCCATAAGGGATTCTGGAGAGTTGTGTTTAAGTTTCTTTGTAACAGAAGGAGAGTTTTGCACAGTATTGACTCTTCCCAGCTGACTGGAAAACATTTTCTTCTTAGAATCTGTGTCTTCCTCATTTGGAAATAAAATGTCCTGGAGTTTCATGATTTTCCATCATCCCAAAAGGAACCTCGCCTTTCTGTGTTAGTTTCTGTGAGTCACCAGTCCTTCTTGAACTTTGCCATAGCGTAGACTGATTCCAGGCAATGCCTTTTTGTCCTCTTTGGTTTTTTTCTGTCTGCAACGTGTCTGGATTGTGACAGGAAATGCATAAGCAACTTGTTGATAATGATAACATCTGTGTGTAGTGACAGAATCTTTCAGCTGAAGACACTTTTCAGCTTTTTCATCATTTTTCCAGAAGGGTTTCTTTATTCTCAGCCCAGATTTGGCTACTCTAAAAAAATATTCCTAGTTTTAGCTCAGATATCAAAGAAAAAAAATCCACATTGCTTCTTTTTTCTAAGAATTTCTAAGTATTTCCTCTCAAGAAATTCAAATCGCTTTGACAGTGACCAGATATACTGCTGGTTACTTTCAAAGTTCTCATTAATGATCATTTCAAAGACCTCAGAAAACAGACATCTAATTATTACAAGTGCCTACATTTGAACAAAAAAGGTCAGTGGTTTTACTACATCTAGTAGGATTCATTAGAATGAGAATAACAGATAACTCACCATGGTCTTCACCACAAGTTGCGGGGGAATCTCTGCTCCGGCACCTGGAGCACCTCCTCCCCCTCCTTCACTGACCTTGGTGTCTGCAAGTGTTGTTTCTCTCACATCTTTCCACTCCTCTCTCCAGCTGCAAAATGTGCAGGTTGTTTTGGTTTTTTTCTTCACCTTCTTAATTATGTTATCACAGAGGTTGTACCATCATTACTGATTGGCTCGGCCTTGGTCAGCGACAGCTCCAACTTGGAGCCGGCTGGCAGTGGCTGTGTCAGACATGGGGGAAGTTTCTGGCAGCTTCTCACAGAAGCCAACCATGTGCCCCCCCACTACCAAAAACCTTGCCACGCAAACTCAACACAACCCTTGATGGGAGACTTACAGATGAGAGACTCTTTTTTAAAAAAGAAATTTCTATTCAGTCATTTCCTATTAGCGGTTATAGTGGGCTCATAGAGTTGGTAAGTATTGACAGATTATGCATCTAGAATCCTCCTGTGTGTATTTTGCCTTTGCATGCTGTGGCTCTCAGGCCAAAAGTGGGATTTTCTGTCCTCTAAAAAGTTTTTGTTGGAATTGAAAAAAACATCTATGTCTGTCTCTGTTCTAGGATTTTCACAACTGAGCTAGTTGACTGCAACTTTGGTTGACACAACCAAATTAATGTGACAGTTATCACTGAAGAGAAAAAATACGGCTAGTAGGTACTACTAACCACTGTACATTACTTCAAATTTATATACCTAAAAGATTTCTGAGTGCATGTAATGTTTCATAAAAGGTTACCCTTACTCCCTTAAAAAACAGGCCTGCTTTTTGGCAAAGAGGAGCAATGTTTAAATTTTATCAATTTGCTGCTTAGCTTCCATATTTTCAGTGCATTTTGATGTTTAGCACTTTGAAAAAGGGAAGAGAATAAGGAAAATACAGGTCGTTCAATAAACTAGGACATCCTCACAATCCCTGTTTTCCTGACTCTGTTCTCCTAAACATTTCTAACAGATCTTTGTCTCCTCCAGCGTTCGCTGTCTTCCCAGCTGGGCAGGAGTCATCTGCTGCTGGGACTGGTTTTGAGTTCCTGACATACTGGCTGCCTGTCTGATTTGTGATGCTTCAAATGGACAAAATGTTCTTTCTACCTCTACTTTCAGAAAAAAGGAGATACTTATATGAATCTTACTCCGCTCCCCAGGTGATATATAAGAATTTCACTCCCTTTTAAAACATGTTTGAAATATTTGAACATAGAGTACTAAAACATTGAATCATATTTAAAGAGGTTCAATACAGAGGAAATAATAATAATAAATAATTGGGGATCACATAAGGGTCTAACAAAAGAAGAAAATCCATCCATTTCCCTCATTTCTATTTTTTTTATCCCAAGATGCAAGGTTTGACCCACTATAAAGAATTATGAAGTATTATATGCACACTGGTGAAGGAAATACCCTTCCTTGTTTAGCATTGCTTTTAACAACAGAATATCTAGAACAATTTGCTAAATAATTATTAAGAATAATCCAGTTGTATGGCTAACTGGGGGG
>NW_010316494.1:0-437 GCF_000700745.2 Antrostomus carolinensis
AGGGACATGGGGACATGGACATGGGGACATGGGGACATGGACATGGGGACACAGACAGACCCCACAGGGACACAGGGACACAGACAGGGACATGGGGACACAGGGACATGGACAGGGATATGGGGACACAGGGACATGGGAACATAGGGACATGGGGACATGGGGACATGGGGACATGGGGACATAGGGACATGGACACAGCCTCCATGGGGACACAGGGATGGGGACACGGGGACAGACCCCATGGGTGACACGGGGATGGCACCTGCTGTGACATGGGGACAGGGGACAGGACCCGGCTGTGCCACCGGTTTGGGGACAGGAGCCCAGATCTGCCGTGGGGACGGTGACAGCGGCTCAGGGACGGGGAGGGGCTGGTGGCACCAGGGGCTTGGGGACAGTCGGGGACCGGCGGTGGCAGTTGTGCCGGTGCCAGG
>NW_010316495.1:0-17373 GCF_000700745.2 Antrostomus carolinensis
GGTTTAGATTGGGTATTAGGAAAAATTTCCTTACTGAAAGAGTGGTGAAACACTGGAACAGGCTGTCCAGGCAAGTGGCTGAGTCACCATCCCTGGAGGTGTTAAAAAATCTTCAGGACATAGTTTAGTGGGCATGGTGATGTTGAGTTGATGGTTGGACTTGATGATCTTAGAGGTCTTTTCCAACTTAATGATTCTGGGATTCTGTGTGAAGTGTCTGCTGGGAAGGAAGCTGGGAAAGCTGCTTCTGGAGGAGAAGCTCTATTCCAACCCTGCTCCTCACCCTCTCTCCCCAGCTCTGCTCCCCTGAAACACTGCAAGGCAATTTAGCTTGTCTGCCTTGCACAAGGAGTCAGCATGGCAAGGCTGATGCTTGCATCATGACAACCCTCCTCTGTCTGCCTTGCCTCATGCAGTTGGATGGAAGTTCAAGAAGTTTTCTTTTCTATTTTCGTGTAAGTCATTGAATTAATAACTATTTTTCTGTGAGAAAACTCCTTGTGTTACCCTGTTTAAGATGAGATCTTCCTTAGGGAGTGAGGATTAGAAGTATTATGCCCCAGTCTTATAGAGCAGTCTTTTCGCTGGGTGCAGTAGTGTTCACAACCACTGAAGTAACGTCTTTTAGTTGGGTGCAGTAGTGTTGACAACCACCATAGTAACATGTCTTGTGGAAATGAAGTATTTGCAGGCCTGTTCCCTAAGTTACTGTTTTCAAATTGCTTTTCTCCCTCTCCCCACCATTGGTGAGTTAGCTTACAAATAACAATTCTTTCAAAATTTCAAGTTATAATGCTCATTTTACAAAAGTTAGCCAGATGTCAGTAGTGTCTATATAATAAGTTTTACCAGGGATACTTACACTTGATTTGAGCTATTATTGTTGTTTCTGATATATTGAAAGAAGTTTTAAAAAATACCTTGATTTTCCACATTGATAAAAGTACAAGTTCCATCCACTCAGTGTGCTCGTGCTTTGTGAGGACTTTGTTAATGTTTGCTGTGTAGAAGTTAATTTCTAAACTGTGTTCAATGGAGACAGAACTCTTCCCGTAGAAAGAATGAGTCTGTTTCTACAGACTATAAGCTCTTTGGGGCAAGGGTGACACCTCTCTAATGTTTGCAGCGTGCCTAGTAAAGACCAAATGGAAAAAATACAGTCTTACATACTGATTTCCTTTGGCCTCTTCCCAATCAATGAGAAAGTTGTAAATATGTAAACAGAAATCCATGTTATCTTGGGAACATGTAAGTGCCATGCATAATTTTATCTATACTGTTCAAGCTCAAGATGTAAGAAAGCTTTCTTCTCAGAGATGTGGACTGCTGAGTTAAGGGAGAACGTCCCTTGTCCCTGCTGACATCTGAGAACGCTTCATGCCTCAGTGCTTTGAGTAATACCTTGTAAATCTTCCACTCAGGAGAGCTAAATTTGTATTGAAGCTTAGGATTTCCAGGCTTCCTATTGCAAATGACAAAGAAGTTATCAAGTAGAGGAGATTTATAAACAAAAATTCCAGTAAAAGTGCCAATATCTCTTCTTAGACATATAGAAGTAGATGGAAGAGCAACAGCCAAGCTTTCCCATATTTCCTCAGGTTAGAAAAAGCTGTCTGCTACTCTAGTAAAAGCTGTATTTTGAGACCATCATTGAGACCAATATCATTGTTTACTAGAAGGTCTAATAACTTGCTTGTCATTTACTAGGTTGGATAGCATTTTTAATTTTTATGGGAATGAGACATTTTCCAGCATATCCATGTTTCCCTTTTCTGTACAAAACAAGAATACTAGTGATGCTTAGGTTGTTTGCAGTGACTATGAGATGAAATAAACTCTATTCACATTTTTCCTTTATTCCTAAACTCAGCCCATTGCTGTTCAGCATATCTCTAAATAACATTCAAAGGTCTTTTTAAGATTTAAAAATGCAGAGCTAGAAATGGAAAAAACCCCCACAAACATATTCAAAATATGCAAAAATTTTCTATCCAGAAGTAGAGTTCTCTGGCATCTACATTTTTGTGGATGGCAGCATCATTACATCCTTACTGCCTTTCCGATTTCTTGTGGTATTCCTGTTCTGCTGTACTGTTCCTGAAAGCTTTTCAAATAACTGGCACGTGCACACTTTATCTAGAAATTAAGATTCAATCACCTCAGTAATGATTCTGTGTCCTTTGACATTATAAGTTAAGATATCTCACCATAGTTTTACTTGCTATGATTAGAAAGATCATATGTATTAAATTTCCTAGATTTCTGGCAAGTGTACTAATCTAGTGTAGGACTTAAGTGTTTAATAGTTTTACAGTAGACTGACTAGCTTTCTGACTTCATCAAGATTCACACCCATGCCTTTAACGTGCGTGTGGCCAGACTGTAAATCAGCTCTCTGAAATACCTTGAAGTAGTAATCTATCACACCAATTGAGTATGTTACAGGAGCAGAATATAATGAAGAGCAAACAAGATGTCAGTTGTGGTATTTAATTTTTTTTGGTCAGTCATTAAGAAAAGTGTGTAAGGAATTTATCTTCTCTGATTCAAAGTAACATTGTATTAATAGGTTAAGAGGTCTTTTAGTTACTTTTCCAGTGCTTCTGAGATCTTTGGCCACAGAAATCTATTACAGATATTTTTGAGGCAGAGGGGATGAGGAGTAATACAAAGGTAACTACAAGACCTGGATTTTTAAGTAATTGACATTTCAGTTTGAAAAACTGGATTAGCAAATCTGAGTGGAATGGTAATCCAAAATGGAAAAAAACAATCAAGGAAATAAATATGAAAACCATTAATGCTGCAGGAGAATTGAGGGTGATTGCAAAAAAACAATCATGTGAGATTGTGATGTGTTACTGCAAAAAACCAAAACCTCAATGTAAAGACAAGCCTCATCCTTGTCTGTGTAAGTATATGTGTGTCATTCAACGAATAGGTAATAGATGTCAACTCGGCTTTACGCTACTAAGTCAATATCTAAGGGAGAGGAGAGGAAGCTACCCACACATCCTCATGGAAACTGCAGACACTCCTTCCTTTGCAGCCAATAAATCCACCTCGCTAATGCTACATGAGAAGGATATTAAGGTTGCAAAGTCAAGAACCTGAACAGTAGAAACATCAAGGCTAAGTTTACACATGGAACTTGTTTCAGCCCTTTGTGTGTACATGCTGTGCTTGCTTTAATTACCTGGTTACAAGCTAACATTTCTGCAAGGTGCATTGCCTGCATGGTTACAGGCACTGTTTTTCCTTATTGGTACTTGACAGCTAGCTCTGTACTTCATTTATTATAAGCAGTTCCGGTCCTACTCTGAAGACAAAAAGATTCATCTCCTGATGAGCTTTTTCTCTGAGACACATCACTGCCAAATCAAAGCGCTTCACAGGCACTGATGAATTTTATCCTCAGAATATTCCTGTGGGAGTATGTTGCCCATTACATGGGCAGTGAGTAGAGGCTAAAATATTAAAACCTAAGGAGTTTACTAATTTCAATGCCCAACTTGAGGCAGCTAGGATTTGCTGTTTTGTTTAGGTTTTTTTGGGGGGTGTTTTTTTGTTTGGTGGTTTTTTTCCTAGAATACCTAACAACAGTTACATAGAATACCTTTCAACTGTTTCTTCACCTAGGCAGCAAGCCTCAATATCACAGTACTAACCTTACCCACACCCACTTTTATTTCTTTCCTTCTGTATTCTGTCTCTTCCTTCCCTTATGTCAGGCCTTGTCAGGTCCCATACTTTCTTGATTAACCTTGAGAGAAGTTGAGAACCCTCCAAAAATGGTGGTTTCTGGTTTTGGCCCACCGGCCAGCAGTTCCTCCAAGTCGGTACATCTCCTGCACAGAACTCTCAGTGTACCTCTCCTGCTTCTGCCCACAGCATTGGTGGGGTCTGCGAGCCTTTGCAGGCCAGCCCTTCAGAGGAGATACAGAAATCAAAAATGTCTTCTGCATAAATACTCTTAGGAGTTGTTATGCAATAAAAAACTTCCTTTTACCATGCAGAAACAGGTTTCACTGAGAACTATAATCTTGCCAATTTTAAATGGCTTTTAAAGGGAACAATGCAACAGTGCTAGGGCTTTGTGTCATTTCCCTAGTTCAGGCCACAGATGTGCTGAAGTGTTGAAATACAAGTTATTTGGCTATGGGCAATCTACTGTTTATTACTTTGCTTGGATATACTTCTGTCCAAAAACAATTGGATTACATGTAAAATAAAGATGATGAAGTTCTAAGCAATGTGAATCAAGGTTTTGAATCCAATATATCAGATTTTTGTAACTTCTTACATGTGTCAGACTTCACTGACTCTAGACCAGTCATCTTTCATTCAATGCATCCTTCTATAAAAATGGTAATCACTGAAAAATAGTCTTTAACTTTTTCTAACCTTTTTTTTCACCTACTCTATATTAGATTAACTGACAATGTTTCATTAGCTTCCGTATGAAAATGTCATAAAAGATAAATGCTCAAGAAATACTGAAGGAATATTTTCTCCCTAAGAGATATTGTAAGAAAATGGCTAAGTGCAGCGAGGGAACAACAACCACCAGAGTGCTTAGATTAGAGTAGATGAATTTTTTCATTTATAAAATATTAAAAAAGGAATGATGTGCCATTGTGTAGCGCCTGCACTTGCACACGACAGTAAAGCTCTGCAGTGAGTCAGCCTTCCTAAGAAAAATTACAAAAGACTAATATTTACAAAATCTGCATTTGACACATGTGCCTCATCAGCCAGTCAGCCAAATGAACATTACACTTCAGACCATGATGACTGTTCTTCCGTGAAACATATGCCATCTTTTCATCTGGGTATTTAATTGTCTGTTTTACAAAAAATTAATTTGTTCTCTCACCTTTGTTTTATGCTGTGCCAGTGAGTGATCAGTGTTTTAATTCATTAGAGAAAAATAATTTTTATGTATGTGAAAAAGACTGGTTCTTTTACCAGTTAGATACTTCATTTGCCTTTGGGGTAGTGACAGGTACTGCCCTCAATCAATTGATGGAATGGCAATTCCTCTTCTGCAGTTCGTCTAATGTTGCATTATATTAAAAGATAAAGGTGTAATAGCATTAACTGGGTGTGTTTACCCTGTTACAATACCAAGGTGATATAGAAGAATAGTAATTTTTTCTATCTTCATAGGCACTAAGGGCAGGTGAGAACCAAGCAGGAAACATTGGTTACTGTGATATGCATTTATCTGTATTGTCTTCCACTGCTTGCGCTTTACAAGAGAGACGATGCCTTCCAGCAAACCTTTGTTTTTATTGTGGCACTACTACCCTGAAATTGAAACTGGGCCATTGCAACTTTGTGAGAGACACACAGCAGCCTCTGAGATATCCTGGTTTGCTTTGGGCTTCAGTCAGCTGTTCCCTGACCAGTGTCTGTCAGAGCTCCTAAGGAGTTGGATCCCAAGACAGGAGTCGTGCTGAAAACAAGTATTTGGCAGGTAGTAGACGTGAGGTATCCCTTGCCAAAGTAGAAACCATGCATCCTAAAAGCCCCAGAATGGTTGGAAGTGGGACGTTGCTTGGAAGAAGCATCATATGCTTCTTGCCTGAAGCTAACCCTTCTTCAAGCATCTGCTCATGGCCGCAAAGAAGGACATTAATCACATTAAAGAGAGCTAAGGGTTCCTGAATGCTGAATAATTATTTGTTCAACGACAGCCCAGTCAAATTTTTGGGTCATGTAACTGCAAGCCCATGGTCTATGACTAAGTGAATTTTATCCATGTCTGTAAATGATGAAGCTGTGTTGACCCGCTTTGCTACTTTCAGAGAATGTAAGGAAATCATGTAATGTAATGTATCTCCCTTTTTTATCACTATCAGTTTACATTGATATTTTGAGTTTTCTTCATTCTTTCTTCCAAAACTGAGCAATACAAGGGTACCTACAAAAACAAAACAGTGGGGGGAAGGAGGCTGGACCTTTGGCACAGTGTCAGAGCTAAAGAAGTGCAGTCTGTGTTGGTGCCAACCCTGTGTGGCACCCTAAGAGTTACCATTTTAAAATCCATCCAGTTAGAGAATAGGTTTCATGTAGCTATTATGCAGTTTTTCTTTAATGGATTCCAAGTTTCTTCAACTGTGGACCATTTTCTTTTCCTCAACTGGGAGACAGGGTCAGAGAAGATCCTCTTTTTTCTGCAGCTAGTTTCTGGTACTGCACTAGCAACAGCTTAGAAATGCCTCCTAACTTTTACCATCACTGCTTCACCAGGGGAGAATTTAAGATTACCATTTATTTTTACCTAATTTCTCCAGGGAAAATTTAATCTAGTGAGAACATTAGGGTCAGAACTATAATGAAAACAGTTTCAGGGGAAAAGAAACAACAATTTATTTCCAAATGTCTGTTTTTAGAAGGAAAAAAAAAATCACCTACTGAAAATGCACACTTTGTTAAAAAATCCTGTAACTAGAGCTGCACCTCAGTGTACCTCTTTCAGCCAGTAGTACTATCTCCATCTAGTGCAGGACTTAGTAAGATGAGAACTCAAGATGATTCTGTGTTATCACTTGGTAGGTGAAGAAAGTTTATATTGTATTTTGCTTTCAGAGTTACAATTCTCGAGCTAATCTTCATTTAGAATATTTGAGGATTGAGTAAAGGAGAATGTGAATGAAGAGGAAGCTTTTTGCATGTGTGAGAACCTTACGGAATATCATGGCAAAAGCCTGAAGGTACAGAGGGTGTCAGCATGGAAGAAAATGAGTAACATGCAGCAAAAATTGGTGTAATCACCTCTCCAGTTCACCACCGTAGACATAAACCTTATAAGCACTGTGGTGTTCTGCCAAGTCTTGAGTCTGTGGGAAGGAAGCTTATTTTCCTGCTTACTTGGCACAAAGCAGAGGCTGCTGTGATACTCACATACAGCAGCCTGCTCCCGTGATTTGGGATCCCAGTGATGGGGGCCTTGCTATATCCTAAGGTGGCTGAGAGTTTTCAATTGTTACTGTAGGAACAAAAGCAGGTTTTACTGATCACAGGATTTTTCTGAAAGAAAATCTGCATTCTTAAAACATTAAACTACAGTGCTGGCTAATTCATCCATTTACAAAATGTGTATAAAAGGCAAGGGCGACATTGCAGTAGTTCTTTGGGGTAGATAAGGAACAATATTTGTTATTTATATCCCAGATGCTGGAGACAATGTATTTTGTATGTTCTCATGCCTTGAAGCCATTACTGTGGAATTGCCAACAGGATCCAGAGAGCTTGTGGAGGGTCAGGGTTTCAAGTTCCAGCCACTCCTCTGCTGCAATTACACATGTGCAAAAGGAGGGAGGTGTTGCCCCTGCTCTTATATAGGTGTTCAGTGCTTTAAAGGAGTTTGCCTCTCTCAGCTTTCTGTGTGTGGTTGATTTGACATAATTCATTTCAATTTTAAAGCAGAAAGTAAGAGAACGGAAATCTACTCTCTGGGACCGCTGTTGTAATTTTAAGGACGCGCATATCCAATTCACAGCTCCAAAACTCTGCACTTCAGTTCTCCATTAGCATTTTCATATGCGTTTTGAGTACAGTTTACCCCTTATAACTCTAACTGACTAGAAGGCAGGAATCTAGTCTAAGCTATTCAGCTCAATTTGCAGGCTATAGAATGAGACAGTAAAAGAAATAGATTATTTCTCTAGAATCCTACCTGTCTTTAACTCTTATGTTAGCGTGAATAGCCTGATGACTGCCTATTTCCATTGCCTAGAGAGAGTGGTTATACAAATACATAGGTAGATGCTTGACTTTAGGACAGCTGTGGTTAGGTAAGAAAATTTCATTCAGCAAAGCATATGCATGTTTCCTAAATTATAAACTCTTTAAGTTATTGAGCCTTAATTCTAAATGTGGCTTGTTGGCTGGTTATGTTATTTATCATCATAAAAATTATAAAGAGGCTGTAGAATTAACCTGACTCAAAATACTATTAATATTACTCAATCCAAAATTAGTCTGAGAAAAAATTACTTCACTCCCCTCCAGACGCACTGGTTCACGTACTGCCACTCCTTTAAAAAAACCAGAGCCCTGAAATGAAAGAAAACACACAACACACACAAAAATATCTCTCAAAATGTTTGCATTTGCATGGATTAAGAGAACTAGGCGCCAGAAAAAGTTGTTTCAAATGTCTCTAGTAATTTTTTTCACTGCATAATCTACAATGCACTGAGGTTTTTTTCCCACTTTGTGAACATATAAGATAAAGGCATGTGAAAGCAATTTGAAAAATTGAAAATTGCGCATGAGTGTGCATGAACAAGTATTTGCTTTATTTCAAAGTTCCACAGCCCAAATGCAGCTGTAATTTGCATCATTTACAATTTTGCTGTAAACTGACTTAGGGCATCTGTCTAAATTATAGCCAGACCAGGCAGAAGATAAGTAGGAAAAATGAAAAACTTCCAACATAATTTATTTCCACCAAATAGCACTGTCTCTGGCTGTTATAACAATTAATTTATAAATTATTATGTTGATAAGGCTTTCCCAATAAGTAACAGGAAAGCTTGCAAACATCCACTGAACACCAGTGCAAAAGAAGAGTCTGGCACTGTTGCCACTAGAAGTAATACAACATCTAATACATATCTAATACATATATTTTATTTTCTTTAAGATATTTTCAGACATGTTAAGCCAAAATCTGGCTTTACAACATTTCCCTCTTTGACAAATTTTATATATTTATTATGCTCTAGCTAAATTTATCCTGTAGAGGCATAAGTTTGAGCTTGAAAAATCTATTTCCTTTAAGTTTGTGCTTCAATAGATGCTAAACACAGAGTAAGAAAGAAGATTAATCTCTCAAGAGCATTGTGAAAGCAATCAACATATCATCTAAGTAAGTTAATAATCACATTTTCGAATTTCTTCATAATAAAACAGTTTCAAGAACTCAGAGAAATCCTTAGAGGAATATACAGTCCTAAGACAGTGAGGAATCCATTGATAAAGAGATGGGAGCTTCAGAAACAAATAATTTAGATTCACTTGATGTCTTAGAAGGGATTTTTTAAGTGCTTGACCTGCATCAACTTGAAATTTAGCTACAGAAAACTGCATTAGGTTTTCTAATCTTCTGTTTATCTGGTTTATTTTGTATCCTACAATATATTTGCTTTGATTAACCGAGTGTTGTGTATGTCAAAAAATAGGGCATCAGGTATCTCATTTGAGTACTATACATTACAAATATGATTCTGCCACTAAGTTAATTAGTGAAACCACTGAGGCTGTTCAGTATGAATTTAGTATGAACTTAAAGTGATACTAATGAAATGCTGTATGAGCATTCCAGAGTGGCACATGGTGGAGTTGTCTTAACTTCCCCTCACCAAAAATCCTTGCACTATGTAAGGAGGGACTTTCTATCCTAGGCACATTTTACCTTTCAGATAAAGACGGATTATAAAGAGCTTTGTCTTACCTAATTTTAAGCATGATATGTAGTGTAAGCATACTCATTTCTATGTTCCCTATTTAGTTGGCAGGAGATACACACCTTCAGAGAACAGTTTCAATTTACTGAGGGTCATCTGAACTCATGTCCCTTATCTCTTTCTACTGACCATACAGAAAACCTATAGCAAGCCTTACCTCACCTTTGGCCCTCACCTTAGGCAGCTCAGGTGGATGTCCTCTTTGAAACAAGCTATCTTTTAGCCTTTTAGCTTTGATCTTTTAGGTACAAAATATATAGACCCACATGGAAAAAGCCACTATAAAACAATACATAGAGAGTGGAAGGGTGGAAAGATAGAATATGTATATATTAGTGTATATAGATATTTATATAGAGAGATATATAGTATATACAGATTATATAGATGCTCTCTATAGCCTCTCTCTATAAACATTCTCTATCTATACATAAACATGCTCGCTATGTATAGACTGTATATATCTATCAGTGTGTATGTATAGATTAGTGTATATATATATCAGCCAAAAGTTTGGGAAGCAAATTTTTTAGCGTATAACAAAAAAAGTTCGTTTGTCCTGGAGATCACTAAGTTCTCTTCCTGTGACTACTAGTATACTGGCACATTAATATAAAGATAGTGGACTGGTATCGCAGTTCCTCCTTCTTGTTTGCAGTTCTACAGATTAAAATGGAAGAAGGGAGAGCAGCCTCCCTCTTCCTGCCTGTTGCTAGGAATATAGATCGTAAAGAGCTGACAAGCTGAGTTGTCCAGAAAAACAAACATGACTCGTCCATGGAATTAATTATTTCAAGATATTTGAGCTCTTTGAATTATTTTAATAATTTTCTGCAACAAACATAACCTGCCTTTCTCTTCATAGACCAATTCAGTTTCTACAAAATAGGAGCTATTTTGAAGCATTTGTTTTCCAAAGATGTTCAGATTTGTGGTGTTTCAAAGCTAGATTTTCCCAGCTGCTTGCCTGGCTGTCTGCAGTCACTGAGTGCTCACTGCAGCACTTGGTGACAGAAACACACAACTGAAAATATTAAATAGGTCTTGCATGGCAAATAGGTAATGAATAGCACATATGAGAAGTGGTGAAGAAAACATGATGGTTTTGGAACAATAGTTAAGAATGAAGTTTCATGTTTTGTCCTACAAAATGATTGAACTATTATTCAGTTGCAGTACTTTTTAATCTATAAAAATTAAATAAATCTGGTTCAGTACAAAAATCTGAATATAGATATGGTAGTTGAAACCTTGAGAAAGGCTTAGACATTCATATGATGTAATGTCACCCATAGTTAAACTAAGTTAAATATTTTATCAGCTTAATTAGTCTTCATGTTTCAAAATAGAAATTATCTGCTTCCTGAAATTTTGATGATTTTCCTTATGTTCATTTTATTTTTCAGGAGAATAGTTTTTTTACTGGTTGAGATAGGACCATAGTTCTGCTTTGTTGTGGTGATTCCTCTGTTCCTACATTTGGCTAAGATTTGTCAGCAGCATAGATAGAAAGGCAGCACATGCAACTCTGATTTGCACCGGCATGCAGTGAGACTGGCAACAGCTTGCATGATTTTAGTTATCTAAAAATTTACCTCATATGCCCAGGATCATTCAGGTACCTGTTTCCTAATGACATCAGAAGGGCTGGGCACTTGCACACCTGTGTAGATTGAGTTTTAGTCATTCTTTGGCTTTTACCTAAACACTCCAGAGACTTACTAAAAGTGTGCGCTGCTGCGCTAGCATGAGGCATCTGCTGAGAAGGTGCCTGCCTCCAGCAAGTTAAAAATCCATTTGGGGCTTTCAGTGTGGTAGGACCCAGGACCAGAGTAAACAGCTGCCTCATCTATGCTGTCCAGAGCAGAGGAGGTGTCCCATCGCCTCCCCAGATGGTAACATGGAGCAGGAAGGAATGGGGCACAGCCCATGCAGTGAGAGGACACCATCTGCCCCCACAGGAGAGGGTGTAGGTGCCCGTGGGTGGGTGGTCCAGGAGCAGACTTGCGGACAGTCTGCATGGTCCTCACCATCACTGCTGTCCCTGACAGCATGCTAACAAGCATACATCTATCAGCTACTGCTTCTTTTTGTGACCCTGGTATGTGCCCAGCGTTTACCATCACAGAGGCAGTCCATGTGCCAGGCTTACTTCTGTGTACCTATTCATCAAGGAAGGGCTGAAAGAACATGCTGCCACATCCTTTTTGTGGAGCAGGCTGCTCATGTAGCGGGGTTTGTCCCAAAGGCAACATTATCTAAAGTGAAGACTGGGAGGACTGGGAGAAATGGCAGCGCAGTGCTGGCACCAGTGCTTTTGCGCAGGTGTTTAGGCAGCAGGAACCTGTGAAGACAGATATTTGCTGTGCTGTTCAATACAGATTGCCAGGTCCAGGCACTGTGTGGTCGTGGAGAAAGGATGAGGAAGGCTGAGCATCCCTCAAAGGACTGGATCCCTGCTCAGCACTCTACCTCCTCCAGGCTCCAAGAAACAATCTAGCAGTGGTCCTTACATCCTTTCACTGGATACAGAGGAGTGGATGGGGATTGGGAGAGGGTGATGTAGCTTGAGGCATTGTGTATCCTCTCCCCTGCATTTGTGGCATACTGAGGATACAACTGGAGCATTCAGGAAGTACCTTGAAAGCTGGCAGTGAGAACATAGGCAGGTATACAAAGATATGGCCGTTTGCTTAGTTTTTCCATATGCCCTGAAACAGAGTGGGATTCAGGCTAAAATTAAAATAATTTAATATATCTTAATCTTTCATTATGATCTAAGCATTTTATGCATACTGAGTCAAGATCATAACTAGTGTAACCCATTTGAATATCACATGGGATAAATTCCTTTACATTTTTTTCAGGGATTTAAGCAATTTTCCTTAAGCCTTTTGAAACATAGAGGAAATTAAAGTCTTCTCTGAGGTTCTAATGGATGAAAAACTTAAATGCTGACAATGTACTGCTTATTAGATCCAAGCATTGGAATATCCAAATGAAATCAAATGGAAAACATTAGTGGATTTGTAATTATGACTTCAGTATGATGGGAATGCATTGTGGGTTTTCTGGTTTAGAGAGCAATGTTATTTAGAAGCCACTTCTCTTAAAAAATCATGAACATAAACCATCAGACTTAGGAAATTCCCATACTGTGTTTAACCAGAAGTATAAAAAATGAAGCAAATGCTATTTTGGACTAGTGATCTTTTTGTTCTCTTCTAACAGCTCTAAGCTATTGCCAAGGATATATTTCTCTTTGCTAAGTCAGTATATTGATATAGAACCTATTATTTTAGATGAGCATGTTACGTCTGGAAAAGTTCATTGGTCTCAGTCAAAAGATTTTGTCTTTTTTCTTCCTCAAGAAAAACTATGGTTTTTCATTTTTCCCAGACTTTTGTGTCAAAGCTGGTGTAAGCAGCATGTGACTTTATGAATTCTGTAAATTAAGATATTTCCTTTTCTAACACAGGTGTTTAAACTACACTTGGAAACACAATTTATACCCAGAACATACTTCAAGACTGCCACTCATGTCCTCATCTCTGTTTTCTCAGACTTTCTTTTAAAATTTATGGTCTAAAATAGTCCTTTTGTGAGATCACAAAGTATTTTGTGTTATGCTTGGAGCTAGGCGGACTCCCTCTGGTGGCTAACATCAAACCTCGACTCCTGGCCAAGGACTACCATTTCTCTGGGTTAAGTAGCTACACTGGTAGAGAGCTATGTGCATCAAAACTTGCTGTGAAAGTAGTGTGACTGGAGCCTGTCTTCATGCTTCTTTACAAAGTGGATGGCAAATTCAGTCACAAAAGTCACAGAGGTGTACACCAAAAAAGCATCATAAAGCTTGTGCACCCGCTAGCCAGATAAAAAATACTTCACATGTTGTCCATCCAAGATGAGGAATACATGAATGAACAAAGGAATAAGAAATGGCTTGCAATATTGAAAAATGCTGATCTACTGAATCAAAGCCATTGCACATCACCGACTGGCAACCTTAACTAGTTGGATGTCTTTAGAAAAACCATTTCACTTGATAGCTTTGAGTAATTACCATAATATGCATTTTCAAAGATGCATCTGCTTCCCAGAGAAGCTATCTGAAAGAATGCGAGGTTGTCTTTTTTCATTCAGCTCAATGCTCAAGCCAAGAATGTTGTCTGTAGAACACAGTAAGAGAGACGTGGACAAACTAAAAGGACTTCAAGGGACAGCAATAAGGAGGATATGATGTTAGATAACATGATCTGTGAGGAAAAGCTGAGGAAACATTGTGGGACATGGTACTAATCTAATATACGAGAAGTTGTAAAGAATGATGTAAACAGAAGTGATGGTGAACAGTTCTGCATTTCCCTCATAATATGGCAAGAAGTAAGGGCTTATTTGCATATGGGAAAGTTTTGGACAGATAATAAGAAAACTTTCTAATGTGTGCTGAGCTGATCATGTGTGGATCAACTCTTTCATGAAACACTACACAGTAGTCTGAACGATGTCTTTCAAGAGTGATCTATGTGATCTTATTCAGAGAGGGAACAGACTGGGTCACTTTCTTTCTTCTAGGTCACAGGGTGGCATCTGTTACCTCTGTACCTACATGGTTTCCACACACTGATTCCTTTAGCTCAGTTTTAAACTGTAGCCATAAATGCAAGAGCAAGCACTGGATTTTCTCATTCCGTTGGAGATACTCACATTTTGTGGATTGTTGAAAAGGGCTTATCAAGATGTGCAGAATTAAATTCTCATTTTTTCTTGCCTCACAGTTTTCTTGAAAAAGGTGACTAGTGTGTAAAGCTTGTTGTAAAACTTATTTGTTATGTTTGGCATCTGCTGCCACTGAGTGGTACCAGGGAGTCTGGATCTGTTGTTTTTCCTCCTTCATCCACACTTCACATATTTTTTTCAACTTTATTTATATCTGAAAAAGAAGCCACAGGGGATTTTTTAAAAGGGAAGCATCCAACACAAACACGTGTTCCAATTCACGTGAAGCAAGATAGTAATCCTGAAACATAAACCAAAATTGCTTAGATCATTCTGTCACAATATAAATCCTGTATACAGTATTTTCTTAAGAATGCTTTAGAAAAATGATCTTGTCTCTCACATTTGTTCAACCAGATCAGTTATTTTTGTCAGTTATGTATCTGTCTGTGAAAACTTTCTGCCTTATCATGGGATCATAGGAGATGGATTTGGAATAGACCTCAAGAAATTTCTGGTTCATCCCACTGCCTTATGCGTATTTGTCTCCTATCTGACAAAACGCACAGATCCATTTTTAGAACACAGAATCTTTTGTTTTTCATTCTAATTTTTGGGACAAACTGGGATGAAAATTTCAAGGTAGAGAGGAAAACACTGCATGCCTAAACAGAACCTGGGACAATATGGTGATCCTTCCTGTCTGCCTTCCAACATTTTGCTTTGTTAACTATGTGTTTTGTTTTCCTTTTCCTCTTCATGCTATTTTAAAGCTTATTTTTCTAGAATTGTTACTTTGTAGCTACTGTCTTTCCTTGCTATTATTTCCTATATTATCTTCACAGATGATGGTGCAAAGAGAACTGAATGAAATGACTTGCTGTAGAAAAGCCATCAGCAGCACAGTATCTTTCCACTGAAGAAAATTCAAATGCAATAAGCACAGAAATTGTGCTGGTAATTGTTGATAATAATCTCAAGACTTTCCCAGTCCATTTTTCCCTGCTCTGACTGCATTTATGTTGTGGTTTGGACATGCCACATAAGGACACAGTGATTACTCTGTGTTGCAACCAAGCAGCTCTTTCCTGCCCTCAGTTCTCTGGCAGCAGGTTGTAGTTTCCCCTGGACATCAGATTCCCTTCTCCGCTCTTTCAGCATGGACCTGATGCCAGCACCAGGACTGAAAGCCAGGCCAAAAGTGATGGCTGACCTCCCACCTGGGTACTTCTTATGGGAATCTGATCCACTGGAAAAAACGATCCAGTGAAAAATCCAGCCTGTTTCTTGGAAGGTGCTCACACCCCCTGTGTAAACCTGAAGGCAGGAAGTAACTGTAGAACAGAATAGTTTTTAAAATTAATGAAAACTGCCTGGAGAATAGAATCTCATTTTTCTAAACTCCATGATGATGCACTACAGCCTGCCCATGTGTTACCAGAACTATTTAGATATGTAAAAGTTGAATTTCAATAGTGTAAATCCTTGCAGAGTTTTTTGTAATCAGTTTTCAATGTCCTTAATAATGTATTTCCTCTCTCTCACTCTCTTTCAGTAACTATCGCTACATCTGCACTGTTCTGCAGCTAGTGTCATTGCAGGTTAGGGACCAGCTGAAGGAACCGATGACAGCCTCTGCTCCAGATGACCTGCCATCCTTTCCAGTGCCATTCTGGAATGGACTCCCAAGGCTAGCAGCTGGATTGTGAAACTTCGGTTTATAAATCATGATTTAAAATGCAAAAGAAGGAAAAAAAGTGTATGCACAAAGAGGAAATGTCAAGCACTGGGTTATTTATAACATAACTCATTAGGCTTGGACCTTTATGTTTACTTTTATACTTTATTTGCAAGAAAATAATTGAAATAGTTGAGAAACATTTTTTTCTCATGAGTGTCTGATAACAAAGATTCACTTGCCCTGAAAACAGGGAACAAGAGAGAGCTTAGTGCACATACAGTAACTTGCAACGTGACATTTGCTTGTATAAATGGAAGATCTGTGTTGATCTGTTCTGAGCAGTTGTCTGGGTGACACCCATGCATTTCAGTAAGAATCCTGGGAAATCCCCCCAAAATATTGGGACTTATTCAAGGTACTTTTATTTTCTGTAAGTGAGAGAAGTGAGCTGCAGTAACAGGGAACGCCAATAGTTACTAGAAACAGAGCCTGTAAGTCCTTGAAGAAGACAAATTGAGAAAAAGGAAAATGTTTTATATTTCCCTAATTTTAAAAACTCAGAGGAATTCTCTTTATATGCTCCCATCATTGCTAGGAGGTGGATTGTTTCAGAGCTGTTAGCCAGCTTTGATGCTAGGAAAAGATTCTTGCCAGTCTTACACTATCTCCACAACATCCATCCCAAAAGGTCTATTAATGTATGTGCTAAAACAGAGACGAAGATGGGGAGAGGAGTCCAAGGCTCCACTGATTAAAGTAGTGAGCTAGTTCATCAGAGAGCAACTAGAAATAATAATTTTTAGTGAGCTTTTCTCTGAGAAGCACTGTGAGTTGACATGGAATGTAGTCAGGACGTTTGTGCCAGCAGTGCCTGTGAATCAGGATTTAGTTCACTGATGTTAGAATTAAAATTCAGTTAGGAGAATGGCTTCATCATTCTCTCATTGGACACCATGGGAAAACAGATGAACTTGATATATTTCATGTTATACAAATAGTAACAATCTCCAAGAATTAATTAATTGATGGCCTAAAGGCTATGAAGAAAAACATTACATTATAATTCCCAGAGGAACAGCTGAGGTTACGATTGTGCAAAAAATAAATTCAAGGGAGTCCAAAACTAATGTCAGATTTGGCTTTCATGAACTGATTTTCCCCAGCCAGATTCTCACATCAGTTTGGATTTATTTTTCCAACTCTTTGAGCATGACATCTCTTCGTGTGTCTTTAAATGTTACGAAACACAGAAGGGACTTGGGAAGAACCTATAGGCTGTGTTCTGCCACATCCACCGTTTGATATCTGGGAGACCCTTTTTTAAACCGGTTGGATCCCAACTCACTAGGGAGTTCAGAAGTATCTGGATGACTTGTGGGAAGAAGCCAGAGAGTGATGGTCAATGTCTAGTTGGAGACCTGTGTCTAGCGGAGTCCTTCAGGGGTTGGTACTGGGACCAATACTATTCACTATATTCATCAATGACCTGGA
>NW_010316496.1:0-281 GCF_000700745.2 Antrostomus carolinensis
TGAGGTCACCAACGTGAGGTCACCATTGTGACACCCCCAACGTGACACCCCCAGTGTGAGGTCACCATTCCAAAGTTCTCCTCACCAACTCCCACCACAACCTCCTCCCACCGTGACCTCCTCGTGCAAACACCCCCTCCCCCATCCTCCTGGTGAAAACCATTATCCCCCAGTGAAAACCAGTATCCCCCAGTGAAAACCATTATCCCCCCAGTAAAAACCAGTATCCTCCCAGTGAAAACCAGTATCCCCCAGTAAAAACCATTATCCCCCCAGTGAAA
>NW_010316497.1:0-254 GCF_000700745.2 Antrostomus carolinensis
GATGAACCTTCCCAGAGCAGCTTCCTGCCAGGCTCAGCATCACCCACCCACCCCACCGATGGGTCCCCTCGTGTCCCCCCCCAGCTCTGCCGTGTCCCCTCGCCGTGATATATCATGTGTGGGTGGGATGTGGGACCCTCTGCCTGGTTTCCTACCGGCAACTTGAAGGTATCACGCTTGAGAAACCAGCGCTTGCTGTTGGGTTCTCTCCCCAAATATCTACTGGGAGGTTCTGCTGGATGGTGGTGGCTTTG
>NW_010316497.1:347-1028 GCF_000700745.2 Antrostomus carolinensis
GGTGGTGGGTGAGTGTTTGGGTGATGGGTGAGTGTTTGGGCGATGGGTGGGTGCTGCCCAGTTTGCCCTGCCATGATAATTGGTGCAGCAGGAGCATGATGTACTGAGCACCATGGCTTGTGCACCAAGCACCATGGATTGTGCCCCAGGCACCAGGCATCGTGCACCGTGTGCCACGCACAAAGCACCACGTGCCAAGCACCATGTGCCAAGCACTGAGCACCATGGCTTGTGCACCATGTGCCAAGTACCATGTGCTGAGCACCATGCCCCAAGCACTAGGCATTGTTCACCATATTGTGTGCCATGTGCCATGCACCATGTGCCATGCCCTGAGCACCATTTGCCATGCCCTGAGCACCATGCATTGTTCACCGCGTGCCAAGCACCATGTGCTGAGCACCATGCATCGTGCACCATTGTGTACCATGTGCCATGCTCTGAGCACCATGTGCCAAGCACCACGTGTTGTTCACCATGTGCCAAACGCCATGTGCCATGCCCCGAGCACCATGTATTGTGCACCATGTGCCAAGCACCATGCCCTGAGCACCGTGCCCCGAGCACCATGCACCCAGCACCACGTGCCGTGCACCATGCGCCGAGTACCATGCCCTGAGCACCGTGCGTCGTTCACCATGTGCCAAGCACCACGTGCTGAGCACCGTGCGTTGTTCACCA
>NW_010316497.1:1176-1732 GCF_000700745.2 Antrostomus carolinensis
GTGCATCGTGCACCATGTGCCAAGTACCATGTGCCATGTGCCAAGCCCTGTGTAACGAGCACCGTGCACCCAGCACCACATGCCAAGCATCGTGCCCCAAGCACCATGCGTCGTGCACCATGTGCCAAGCACCTTGTAATGAGCACCATGCACCATTGTGCACCAGCACTGCGCCCTGAGCACCATGCGCCGTGTACCATGCGCCGAGCGCTGTGCACCACGTGCCAAGTACCATGCGCCATGCACTGCGTTGTTCACCATGTGCCATGCACCGTGTGCCATGCCCCAAACACCTTGTAATGAGCACCGTACATCGTGCACCATGTGCCAAGTACCCTGTGCCATGCACTGAGCACTGTGCATCGTGCACCGTGTGCCAAGTGCCATGTGCCATGCACTGTGCGTCGTTCACCATGCACCATGTGCCATGCACTGAACACCATGTATCGTGCACCATGTGCCAAGCACCTTGTAATGAGCACCATGCATTGCGCACCATGTGCCGAGCACCATGTGCCATGTCCTGAGCACCATGCATCGTGCACCATGTGCCAAG
>NW_010316498.1:0-1776 GCF_000700745.2 Antrostomus carolinensis
TATAGCCATGTTTATATGGGAGGGGATAATATTGTGTACACTTGATGTGACCTAGTCATAAAGCCATATTAAAATCTATTTATAGCAAACAAGAGGGAGATGCACACTGCACAGATGAACTTACGTGTTTAGCATGGAACATTCTGTGCTGTGCAGTCACTATGGTGGAAAGAAGTGGGTGTGTGTCAGGATAATTCTGAGGTAATAGAAGGGCCAGGTAGAAGGGATTTCTGCTACCTCTTCTTGTAATCTTTGTTTTAGACAGGCATCAATTCAGTGATACTCAACAGAAAAGTCATTTGAAGTTCTTCCAGGATCAAGGGGTCAGAAAATGAATTTCATGACCATTGACTACTAGAAATAAAAGTTTTAATTGAGACTGAATTTAAATGTTAAGAGTGTTTGTGGGAGAAATACAAATTCATGTGCTGCCTATTTTTGTTTGCTTTTGTTTGGTTGGTTTTTTTTAATTTTTTTAGTTAGAAGGTAATTTTCCCCTCAAATTGATGTAGACCCTATATGCCAAATACACTGTAGTAGATTTTACACTTTCTTATGGACTAAAGTAAAAATAAACACATGGATGAAGTATGCTGTATTATTTGAGGCTACTGTTGCTTATTTACCCTTTGCTTAATTTTTTATGTACAGTCCCATAAAACTGTAATGCATTGTTTCACTATAATTGTATACAATATGATAATGTATTTAAGTTTGAATACAAATATTCCACAGACTGGTCTACCACAAAATATCTGATGTAGCAAAAGCTATGAAACTAAAACATACTGATCAATGAAAGGTTCATGGTCTTCTGTGTCCATTTTTATCTCCAAATAAGTGATTATCAATTTAAGTTTTTGCTTATCAGATTAGATTTGGAATATATAGAATTATTTAACACTTGCTATCTATTCTCTGATAAGTCAAGCTAAAATTCTTGGAGAAAGTAATAATTGTCTTATTGAGAATTCAAGATTTTGTCCCAACATTTTTGAAGCATAATTAAAAGGTTGGCTATGTTTAGGTTTCAGTCTTTTTTCAGAGAAATTTCTGAAAAATAGATTTCAGTTTTCTATATAATAATCTCCAAAATTCCTTCAAGATTTGCTATTCTATATAGACATATATTTTCCCAAAAAGTATCCTTTATTAGTACTCTATTTTATATTTTTTTTATATTTCCTCATAATTTCTCTTTTAGTAGTTATTTTATGCAGTGGACCATCATTATTTTGGGATGTGTTGAAGAGCAGAACTGGCATTTACATTTGAAGTGCATAGGGAACAATATGAATTAGAAATTAGATGTCTGTGAACAGTTGCAGTACTATGACTTCATTGGGATTACAGGGACATGGTAGGATATCTCACACAGCTGGAGTGTTGCAATAGATGGATATAGACTTTTTACAGAGGACAAGCAGAAAGGCAGGAGGGAGACAGGCCCTTTACATAAGAAAGCAGTGACAATGTGTGAATTTTATCTGGGGAGGGAATGGTAAACCAGGTAAAAATGTATAGGTCAGGATTAGCCCACACAACAATGTGGGTGCCATTGTGATGGGTGCCTGCTAAAGACTGCCTAAAGATTTAGGAAGAAGAAGATGATGCCTTCTTCCAGTAACTGGAAGAAGTCTCACACTCACAGCTACTGATCCTTAGGGAGGACTTTTACCACCCTTATATCTGCTGGAGGGGCAAGGCAGCAGGGTGTGGTGGAACAATCTTGGCCAGCAGCCAGATGCCTACCTAGCTGCTCTTTCACTTATGTTC
>NW_010316499.1:0-10267 GCF_000700745.2 Antrostomus carolinensis
CCAGCCCGGCAGCGGGGTTGCCTCTGGCCGAGGAGGGGCGGTGGAAGAGTAACAGACCCGGGCACTTGGCAAAGCCGCTCCCCTCCCCCTGTCCCCTCTACCGGGCAGTGCTGCATCGGGAGGGCCAAGGGTAAAGCAAGTCCCCACCTGGGAGCTGGGGTTGCCCAGACCTGGCTCAGCCCCCCAGGCATCTGGTTTGCTGTGCTTGGCTGCTGGAGGTCCCTCCACCCCAGGGCAGGAGTCTGTGTGGCACAGCTAGAACTATTTGCTGGCTAGGGCTGAGCCCATACAGCAGCAGGTCCAGCTCTCCTGGGAACTGAAACAGATCCAGAGTAAAGTCCCACAAGAAAGCCAGTGAGGGCATTAACTGCAGCGATGGGGCTGAGCTGCTCATTGCAGCTCAATTCACACAATTTGGGGGAAAGTAGAACTGCCCTGAAAGGCTGTGCACCCTCCAAGAGGAGAGGGCCCTGGCTACTTTTTCCCTTTAAAAAAAACCCAAACAAAAAACAACCCAACAACACAATGTGATCTATTATTGATGCATTTCCTCTCTGTGAGGTTCTCAGCAGCAATCTCTCTTCACTGCTACCCCCTTGGAACAGCTGCAAAACCTCTGTACACATTAGGGAAATAAGCCAAGCTAGCAGGGAAGTGGAAGGATGCCACTGGTGAAAAGGCTGTCTCCTGCTACGTGCAGTACGGAGAAGAAAGCCTGAACTCTGCAAGTGACTACTCTGTCTGTGTTCACTGTGCCTGCTGTAGCCACCTCCTCACATGCATAAAACATACAACCCAAAGAGCTGGGGCCCCAGGAACAGGCTACTGAAGTGTAAGGCATAATTTTTGTAATACTAGCTATTTGAAGAAATAGGGAGGGTGAGACCATTCTTTTTTCATCACTCTGTAGTCTGTAGGCCAAATCATGTAGCACTCTGCTGACTGTCTGAAGCCAGTGCTGCTGCACCAGTCCATACCAACTGGGCAGTAGCCCATTTTTTTCAAGATTTTAACTAGCAGCTCCCTTCTGTTTTGGCACTTTGAACCATAATCCTTTCTTCAGGAAGCAACTGTGTTTCAGTAGCACCAGCCTGATCTTTGTTGAAGTCAGTGAGGCCTCACTAGTTTATACCAGCTGGAAAGCTGGCTTGAAACACTGACTTTCTTGTTAGTCATCTATATCCTTATAACTTACCTTTTTCTGTGCATCCAGTCCATGTAAATGGAGAAGCATGTTCCTTTCCTAACCCATGATCTTACAATGTGTTTATGACAATAAACACCACTGTTCTTTTCTCCTGATGCTTTATTTCCTGTTCTCAATGAGAAATCCATGTGAAAGTCTGTTTTGTGTATGTAATGTTCCATTTATTTCTCAAGAAGTGTGAGGCTGGGAATGGGGAAATAGTGAGTGCCAACTGCTGAAACAGACTTCAGGAGGAACTAGGGAATGCAATGCTTTGCAAGGAGCCCTTGCAACATGGCAGGAAGGTCTTGTTGCATGTAGGATCTCCAACATTTCTTCTCTGTGCTATCAAATACAGGCTATTCTAGTAGACTTCCTTCTACCCAGTTCTAGGGCTAAAATGATCCTTAAGCATTTTTTATTTAAAGTCTCCTCTGTACAAGCTGATTCTGGGTCTGTGTGCTATCTGAAGCCCCTTTGGCAAGTGGGTGTCCAGTATGTTTCTCCTAGCTTCTGTGTTTGGGGGTTGAACTGGATGAGGGAGAGAAGGAAATTGTCCTGTGAGATGTGGATCTTGTGATGTAACCTAAGGGCAGCTCCTGGGTAGAAAAGGCTCCAAGGCTGCTTGTGTTTTTTGTTGGCCCAGGAGCAGCAGGCCAGACCACAGCAGGACTAAGATGCTGTAGGAGTGTTCTTGGCTGATGTTGCTGGGTCAGTGGTGTATTGCTCTAAGGACTCTGCCCCATGGTGTTGATGGTAGAGCAGAAGGCTACAACTGTAAAAGAAAAGTCAGAATATTTCTTGAGTTGATACATTCTTCCAAGCTGGAAACTTTCCGGATTCATTGTTAAGAAGTGAGTTTATTTAATTGAGTCCCCTTCTGGGTAGCACTTTATCTAGTTTTGGATCAAGAGCGATACTGGTTTCATTCCACTCAGAATCCTGCTGGTAAACCCAAGGGTGCTGAACCAGGGGTTTTCAGAGAAATGAGAGTTGCTGCTCAAGGGACATACTGCTACAGATAAAGTACTCAGCTCCACAAATACTACACGCTGTTCCCTCTGAACCAGAGCACTCCTATTTCTGGGAAAAAGGTTTTTGATAATTGGATTCATCACCTCAGCCTCCTAGTGGAGAAGAAACATAGAAGGACTGGCCATCTCATTCAGTTCCACACACTCTCCCTCAGTAAAGCTTTCTGTACCCTTTTTAGGCTATCAGTAGTCTTTCTTTCATTGCACTGCATGATGTGTTCACATCTTCAGTGGGTCTCCATATCTTATGAGTGAATTTAATTCAGATGGGCTGAAGGTCATATAGGTTGTATCCAGAGTCACTTGCAAAATTACTTTTTTTTTTTAAATCAAGAAAAGTTGATTATTTAACTTGTAGATAAGGGATTTCAGATCATGTAATGCTACAGAAGTGATGTTATTTCTACCGGAAAAATATCAAAATAAAATATAAGCAAATGTTAAAATGTTCAGGTTATAGGAGTAGGGGATGGGGAGAGAAGCAGGAGGCCATCTCATTGTTTGTTTGTTGTTTTATTGGGTTTTTTTAATAAAGGCATAAACAACTATGTGCAGAGTTGCTTCCTTCCTGCATTTGCTGCCTACAAACCCTCCAGTGTGGTTTAACATTATCAGTTAATAGGCAATGGCTTATGGTCACTTGAGCTAAGTAAGCCTTTACAAATTAAAAAAAATATGTTCAGCACTGAGGCTGAGAGGAAGCAAAGTGTGATGGTACGTCCTGCCTGTTACTTCTGTAAGCAGCCACGCCTGGACCCGGTATTAGTATTAGGCTTTGTAAAATGATGTGCCTGGTGAAAGAGACCTGTTTAAGTCTCAATTTAAAAAAAATGCTTTAAAGACATATTCTTAGCTGAAAGTTTGTGTTTTGCTGAATTGGGTTAGAAATTATCCCAGCTTTGCGTGAAAACTGGCTCAGTGACAGCAAAGGCAAAACTTGTGATTCTCAGAGGGGGAAAACTCAAAGGTTTCTTAGTTTTTAAATTCATAGTATATGGCAGAGACTTGATTTTTCTTCAAAATCCACAAAGGCAAAGCAGGGAATCAAACTCCCATTTATACTTTAGGAAATTCTCTTTTAAGCAGGAGATTAACCTGCTTAAAATTGGCTCACTGACAAATATAACTAAGAGCTTCTTGGAAATGAAATACTTATGCTTGATCCAAAGTGTGTTTGTGTCTACCTTTTATTAATTTTTAAAATGGTATTTAAAGGGCTTTGAGTCAGGACTCTTGAGTGGACTGAGTTACGCTACTGCCTCTGAATGCAGAACTTGTTTGAAAAGTAGAGTGTCTGTTTTTTTAAAAAAAATAATTTTAGCTAGGAAATAATGTAGGGATAGGCAGCAGTCTGTATCCTATTAGCAGGAGACTTATGTTTTGTAAGTGGAAAGTGGGCCAAAATTGAACAAATTCTTCACCAAATTATTTGATCACACCCATACCCCCATCCAGGATGGCTTGTGTAACTCTTGATTGAGCTTGTTGGTGCCTCTGACTTGTCACCTTCTTTGGCTACACCTTAGTCAGTTATAAGTTGCAATAATCTGGTATTTCTTTCCTGATGAATGCTATAGCTAGCTATTCTCCTCATCTGTAACTTTAAAAGGAATGTTCTTGTTGTTAACTCTTATCTTTAAACCTGCCTAGAATGTAAAGTCTAATTTCTTGTTTAATTTCTAGACAACTCGAATGTCTAGATTTCTGTGACACTTAAGTTTAGAACACAGCTTGAATTATAAGCAAAATCATGAGCAATACCATTGGGTTTTGCCAGTTGCTACTAACTGGTAATTGCTTGTATGCTCAGAGAAATGTGCACACAGATCTTCACCATGAGATGATATTTCATATAAGAAAACCAGGCCAAAGCCCATCTAATTTTTTACAGAATTTCTAGTTCTTAATCTCTTCTTGATAAATTTGATGTTAGGTGATTATTTGTGTGACATCGAGCCATGCATTGTAGTTTTTCTGTTTCTCCACCTTTCATCAAATGGGTCATGTCCCTGTTCTGGTTTTCCTGTGTGACAGATCTCTAGATCTCTTAGAGCTTTAATTCTTATTGCTGGATCTTCTCATCCTGTTTCAGCAGTGTGTAGGGACCTTATTTATTAAGGTCTTAGTGTAAATGGGTCAAGTGTGCGTTCTTTTATCTCCACAAGTTTCTGCTTCCACTAGAAGGTGTGAAGAACTGCAGTGCCTTATTAGAAGAGATCTGTCTTTATTGAAGAAAGAAGTTTTCCTGTCTCTCCTTGTCTACTAGCTGTTGTACGTGAGCAATTCTGTCACCAAGGCCTTATTTGGAGTTCCCAAGAGCAAATTTATGTGCCATTAGTGAGAAGTTTGAAGTGGCCTCACAATTGACACTGATTTAAATTATTTTGTGAAAGAAGTAACATTGTATTTGACACATCCTTTGAAAAGACATTTGGAGCAGATATTTTACAACTGCAAATCAAGCAATGCTGGTTAGAAAATTAATATATATTTTTTAAAATGTAATTTGGTGACATGTGACTCATTTTATAAATGCAAATGACTTCTGTAGAGAATGTGACTATGAACCTTTCCTATTTCTACCTAGACTGAAAAATTCCAAGAAAATAATAAAAACACAAACTGATTAATATAATACCTTCAAAGTTAACTGTTCATCTCCTGTGGGCAGGGTTGTCTCACTTTAACCATTCAGTGCATTTTTAGAAAGCTTTTGATTAATTTTAAAGGCATCCAAGTTATTTATATCCAAGCAACTAATAGTTTTTGAGTTAAGGGGGATTCATTGCCATTTGGGTGCTGCATTGACAGCTCCAGGTTCAAGAATAAAGTCATTGGTTATTCCGGATTTTTTTCTTTTTTTCCCTGCTCCTTCCTCAAGTATTCACAGTTGCCCTGGGTATGTTACAGTTAAAAGAGCAGTTCAGTGAAACACACTTTCACAAAACTGCCCTTAACATCTCGGAAAGCAAACTTCTTATGGGATCAATTTATCCTACTGTGTTACAGCCAAATCTTCTAGGGAAGAAAAACCACTTTCACAGCATGTGATTTCTTGCAGGTGAGTACAATTGTAATGTGGTCTCTCCTACATTTTCTTGCTCTAAGGGTGTTTCCTGCAGCTCTTAGGAGAAAAGGGTGTTTGAGTGTGCTTACCTCAGCCAGCTTCTGTGCCAGTGGGCCAGCCAGGGGAGCGTGCCAGCCCTGCCAACTGACACGGTCCCACCGCAGCACGGGCATGGGCACTCCCCTGGCAGCCAGGACCCAGTGCTGGGAGCCGGCACATTCGGATCTGAAGCTGTTTGGGGAAACTAGTGTGCAAGAAGCACTGGGGTGGAGGCAGAAAATTATTTAGGGTCAAGAAATGAGTCACAGGAGGTTCTGGAGAGTAATGAGGATATTCTGTCTCTTGTGAAAGGGGTTGACTTGTGGCATCTTCAGCTTTAGTTAGTTACCTGCTGGTTCTCAGAGAGTCCAGCGTACAATCTACTTTATTGTAAGTTCTGCTACTGCTTCTGGCGGTTCTGGCCTAGAGTTCCTTGGCACTCGTAAAGTTACTGAACCAGAGATGTGATGCCTGATCCATACAGTAATGCTACTGCTGTTGTCAGAGAAAATGGTTGTTTCCATGCAAAATCTTATTAGAAGTGTCGATAGTGTTGTCATGCATAAATTATTGGCAGGGAAATCTGCCTTCTTGAATGGTTTTTCCAAGTGAAGTAGTACAAGCTCTGGTTTTTAGTATACTTAGACAAGCCAAAACCCATACATTTTCAGTAAGGAACAGTGAGATAGAGGCAGTCAGAGCATTGATTTTTTTTTTTTTTAATTTTTTTTTAAATTTCTTTTTAATAGCTCAGACCACTCAGCCTTTGAAACTCTCATTTTTCTTTCACAAATATACCCTTTGAAATGTGTTCTCAAAGGAGATGCTACAAAGGTGATACTAGAGTGGAAACTCTGTAGTAAGTTTATCTTTAAATCAGAGCTTCTGGAGACACTGTAGCTTGATTTTTAGCAAGGTCCTCTCTCTCCTGTTCTATTCTTAATTAGGCATGTCTAAAGAGTAGCACATTTCATGAAGATTTTTTATTTTTTTTGGTGCCTTTATGCAGGGTCATAAATGTATCAGCAAATCAGCTCTGCCTAAAATCAGCGCTCCATGGGCTGGGTGCTAAAAGTCAACTTTGAATAAGATGGCTTCTGTCCCAGAGATCTTATGTTTGAAGTGAAAAATACCCAGCCAAATCAGAGGAAGGAAAACTGGAGCAAAATATAATGGGACCTGAATCCTTTCCATACCTGTCCAGCCCTGTGATCCAACAGCACGCAGTTAGGATCCTGCTGTGTAAGGGAATTGTTTCTTTCTTCCTGTGAATGAGGCAGTTTTCAGTCTTGAGTTCAGGTTCTCCTCATTAAACAAAGGGGAACTTAAAATCTTTAATTTCCTGAAGCTTTTCAGTGGATGTTGGAGTGCACTATAATAGTTCCAGTTTCTTGGAACTACTTTCTCATTACGCAGAAATCCTAGTCAAGCATGCGTCGTCTGTAAACTATGTTATTGTTCACGATATCTGTCAGAGTAACTTCATAATGCAGCAAGTCTTGCAATAGCAACACAGAGTTCAGACGTGCCTGAAGGGAAATAGGGGAGAAACAACTGACTCAAAAGCAAATGGGCTTGCTTGTACACTTTGCATCCACCTGATTTCATTGTTGTGCCACCCTTACTTAGTGAGGCATGTTGACAAGGGAATAGGTCTGGGGAGGAAATGGATGGACAAATGCCTACATAAATATGTGAATAGAGTACAGAGGTAACTTAGACTGTGGTCCTTGTGTTTTAAAGTAACTTGAGCCTTCTCTTTGAAAGTGCTGATTGAGACTGCTTAACATGACCATGAGCACTGCTACAGCAAGTTCTATAGTCATTCTCTAATTATATGGTTACTGGTGTGTTTTGGAGCAAACTAGACTGCTAAAAATCGTGTTTTGGGAAGAGGACCTTGTTAGGAAGATAAGCTTCTCTGTTTACATAAGCTGAAGATGTGAGTGGGAGCATACTTTGTGTGACTGTGTTAAGGCTGATGCTCGGGCTTTGCCAAACTTAAGTGCTATAGAAAGTTGGAGATTTAAGTGTTCGTAATGCTGCTGCCATGCTGCTCAGCACACAGACTGGTGGAAAGCAGGGCGAGTGTTGCACCAGTATGATCTGGGCTCTTTCACTGGTTTGACAGCAAAAGATACCATTCAGTACAGCTCCCATCACCTTTGTGCAAGGCTCCTTAGGACATCATCCATGGTGAGTCAAAGCTGCAGGGTCACAGGAAAATCAGTTGCTGTTGCTAGTGCTGTTTTCTTCTGTAGCCCCCTGGGTGAGGGGACATCTACTTGAGCCGGTCTTGTAGCTCAGTAGCTAGCTGGCAGGGGAAGAGGAGGTTGTTTCTCCCTCAGGTAAGAAAATGCCTCTGCTGCTACAAGTACTGTGAGTTATTTGGTTGTGCTGCAGCTCTTCAAGGCATCCAGGTGCCCGTTGCCTGGATTAGACACTGCGGGTAGATCTGTTCAGTTTTCTGGAGTACAAAATGCTCCTTTCTGGGAACAGTAAAGCTTTCATGTACTCATTAGGAGCATTTCACTGTTCTGTGAATCCGTAGCATCCTAAGTAATAGGTGTATTGAAGAGTCCCCTCTAAAGAGCAGATACATAGTAGATATTTAAATCCTCAGCCTTGACAGTCCAAAGACCCAACCTGTGGAAAACTGTCCTGAATTAATAAGGTCAGTGCTTATTCTGTTCCAAGGCAAACTGTCAAATTTATATCTTGGATCTAATGTGTGAGGGCAACATGTGTAAGGATATTGATTCTTGTTTCCATATAACCATGAATATGCACAGAATACTTTCAAAGAAATCAAATGGGGAAACTGTCAGTTGCTAGCCCAGTGCTTCTTGCAATTGATGGGGAAGCAAAGTGGCCATGAAGTTACTGTTTTTTAATTTCTCTTGAATTAAAGTTTATGCAAATAGGTTTGAGGTATCTAGACACTTTTCATTATTGAGAAGAAACTGATCATCTTAGCTGGAGGTAGGAAACCAGACGGAAGTACTGTTTGCTTGTGTTATTGTTTAGCTGGACACTGTCCAGGTTAGACTGCAGAGAAGCAGCGCATGTTTCTGTGTGGGGACACTTCCTTTCTGCAAAAGGGCCAAAACTGATGTTAGGGAACTGCAGCACGTTACTGGTCTGTAATGTAATGAGTGTGTCCTATGATCACACCTAGGTCACAGTTAAAAGTACAGCTTTAATAACCTGCATTTCTTCCTGTATCTGCAGGACTTCAAGCAATAGACAAAACCATAGGTAGTGCAGATGACCCATTGCTTCACAGTCGCAAAAGCAAATTCAGGGCTTATAATATTTGGTCTGATGGCTGAGGACATCTGTCAATGTACCTTATATGAACAGTTAGAGCATTTTTTTTAAAGTGGTTGAGAATTGGACTTGGACCAGATTTGTTCCGGTTTCTGCCTCTCCACATAATAGTGTGTATCCTACAGAGGACCAATTCCTGGCTCAGCACTTCAGACTAAACCCAGCCCTTGGGGGGCTACTGGGAGACTGAGGCGTTGGTTAGGTCAGTGGTGAGAGCAGCAGCTTTCCCCTGGGTTGCATGATGGATGCTGGGCACAGCTGTCCTGTGTGCACGAGCGGGTGAAAAACTGTCAGCTTCTTCATGCTTTGAGTTACCAGCTTTGGTCAGGAGATTCTTACACTGGCTCAGAAAGTGCTGCATTAAAGCATGGCCTGTTATACTATCAGTGGTGAAGATGAGGAGTGTCCTGTGACTTTATGACAAAAACAAGTTCTTTTAAAAGAAAATTTTAACAAGAACAAATAGACCGACACTCGATTACTGGGTTTCTGCAAATTAGAGCATTCTGAATGATGCTTCCTTCAGCAGCTTGTAGTTGCTCAGAAAGAATACGTTAGAGTGGATGTCTAGGCTGGTCTGACGTGGAGTCCTTGTGCTTACCTAGAGTCCTCTTGTGTTTCATGCCTCCACTAAATAACTCGTTCAACAAACCTACAGAAACGCGAAGATGTGCTGCCGTGCTTGCTGAGTTCTGAGTAATCAGTCTCTGAACGGAATTATAGTATGTGCAGCTTTAGGATTCTGTTTTTGTGACCTTTTGCTTTCAATAGTATTGGTTTGAGCATCACTACTACTAAAATTCCTAGTTACTTATATATTGTTTTTTTCCCAAGCTTTCTGAGGGCACTTAACCTGTCTCTATTGTATTTCTGAGGGATGAATCATGTTAATTTATTTTTTCAGCTCTTGTTGGTAGGAATCTGTAGTAAGTGCATTTAGAACAAAAGAGGGTTTTTTGGGTTTGTCCAACATGACTTGCTGTTCTGTTGTGTTGGTTTTGTTCTTACTAGTAAGTGCCCCAGCAAGATCACTCTTCAGGATTTCATACTGACATTGTGGATGTTTTCAAAACCAATTTTAAGAATTTTTCTTGTAAAATCAAAAGCGGATATGGATCTATCTATATATTGCTTTTGTATTCATATACTGCAAAAGGCTTAACTCCTATTGTAGGAATGACTGTCTACTATAGTTTTAGCCAAAATGTTGCATGTTCGTATTGACTTTACAGATAAGTCCTTCTATATTCAAATGACAGGAAATAAAATAATGGCCTAGATGAGGGAACAGTGAGGTGGGTGAGGAGCTGGCTCAGTGGCAGAGCTCAGAGGGTTTTAATCAGTGGTGCAGAGTCTGGCTGGAGGCCTGCAGTTAGTGGTGTTCCCCAAGGGTCAGTACTTGGCCCCGTCCTATTCAGTATATTCATCAGTGACTTGGATGAAGGGACCGAGCGTATCCTCAGCAAGTTTGCTGATGACACTGAGCTGGGAGGAACGGCTGACACACCAGAAGGCTCTGCTGCCATTCAGTGAGACCTCGACAGGCTGGAGAGTTGAGTGCAGAGGAACCTGATGAATTCCAATAAGGGCAAGTGTAGGGTCCTGCAGCTG
>NW_010316500.1:0-1890 GCF_000700745.2 Antrostomus carolinensis
GCTTTTTTGTGACTAAGCATAGCGCTCATAATAGTTTAGGATTTTTGAAAAGGGCAAAGAAAAGGCCCTACACAGACACACACATAATTTTAGGGCCGCAGATGCATTGTGTGATATTCAGAATAGATGCTCAAACAAAGTGCTACACAGTGGTGGGATGTCCCACCGTGCATGTCTTAGGGGCTGGAAGTCATTCCTTTCTAGGAAGTATTTTATCAGTTTGAAGAAGCTATTAGCTCTGCTACAATGAGAGTCCACTTAGTACAATAGGAGTAGGTGGGTAGGTCAAAAGAGTGTGCTCAGCTGAGGAGATTCCACTGTACAAAGTGAATGTACGAAGTGTTTCTACAAAATGAAACAGTTCATGTCCACCCAAGCTCTTCCATAAGCTGAAATAATACAGTTAGAGAGAGTAATTTAAAGATTCTCTTCTGAATCACAACCCTACCTCAAAATAAATCAGTAAGGTAGACAATGTCACTGCCTGTGTTGAGAGAAGTCCGCCACAGTAGGTTACCTTTAGTCAACAATTTTCAGGGAAAAAAATGTGACTGAGCATTTTTTTCTATTTACAAAGACATAAATGAGGTTGAGAGAACACCAGAAAAAGTGAGTAAAACAGAGGTGTTGGAGCTGAAGTTTCTCTACTTCTTCAGCTGTATTAACGCAGTCTGCACAACAAGAAAAGGATTGTTATCAACCATGCTGGCCATTGACAAGATAGGAATCTGGGTTGCACTAGGAGAATGAGTCAGGTGACAAAATTTAGGTATCTAGGGTCACTGGACTTGCCTTGGGATAGCCAAGTGGCCCTCTACGTCTCACCCCAGAAGGATAAAAGTCCTCTTTATGCTCCTTCTGGCCCAGCTCCGCTGCACTGTCTTCAGGTATCCTGAGACATCATAAAAGTATCAGACAAGCCTCTGTAGGAAACTGAAACCTCATGTAGAACCTAGATGGCTCTCTCTGAAGTGGAAATTTACCTGCCAGTCAGACAAATCATGCCTGGAACCCAGATGGCTATATTGACTGGACTATTGAGAAATGTACTTATAGATGCCTTAAAGTAGATTTCTTAATACTGAAGTAAATCCTGCTCTTGAAGTTCTAAACTGACAAATTCCACCCTTGCTGAACTTCAAAAAATGCTGTAGGTCCCTAACTGCAATTTAAACATGGTGCCTGTCAAAAGAGATCAGTGTAGGGCCTCAGAAACGAGCATTGAGTGCAAAACAAAACCAGAGAATGAACATAGAAAATGGAAAATACAACTTCCCTGGTTCTCCCAACAACCAACAAGAGATATTTTAGCATAAAGCAAGCAGTTTCTAATTATTTTGCACAATATGCAGTCTGTCTTCATCATCTGAAGTGCACGCTGGTGGGATGGGTTCAACACCTTGTCCACCAGGTCTCCAGCCTGTCCTCTGGAGGGGGCTTATTTTGTCCCAGGTGCAGGACTTTGCAAATGACTAGACATACTGTGATTACAACAGGTTTTTGTATTACGTAAAGACTATAAGAAAAGCTTTTGGTGGATTTCAGATTAATCCACCACGTTAACTCAAAATAAACCTGCAAGTCCAAGCTGCTCCCTCAAAAGTCAATCTACTGCGAATATCAACTGGAGTCTTGTGCACTTCTCTAGAAAGGTCAGAACATGCAAGGCTCAAAGAAGAAAGCTACTTTATTCCATGCCTGAAATAAATACTGATATGCAAAAGCAAAATATTATGAACATTTTAATAATAAAAGCAAGAAACAAGAAATAAACTTCAGAAGAAAATACTACTTCCCTCCACAAAAATATTTTTTTTTAAATCCATACATTTTTAACTGTAAGAAATGTTGCTATTTACCTCTTCCACATCTCTCTATTGTTTTGCTCAA
>NW_010316501.1:0-297 GCF_000700745.2 Antrostomus carolinensis
GGGGTGCAAGCTGATGAGGTGGGTACACACCAGTGGGGTGCTGGAGGTGTGTGGGATGGTGTGTGTGCAGGTTGCTGGGGTGCAGGTTGGGCTGTTGAGGTGCAAGGAGGCCAGTGCCCACCTTGAGGGATGCCCTTGTCTGCTTCCTCCTCCTCACCCACCCTGGCCTGCTCCTGAGCTGGGCACATCACAGCCTGGAAAGACCCGTGGCTGGGCCCTTTGAAACGTGGGCTGACCCCAAAGGTGTTGATGCCACGGGTGGGGGTGGTCTGAGATGTCCCTGGTGTCCTGCACCCT
>NW_010316501.1:588-876 GCF_000700745.2 Antrostomus carolinensis
CTGGAGGTGCTGCAGGGCCGGGCTTTCGTGCTGAAGGAGGGAGTGGACTACAGGGTGAAGGTGTCCTTCAAGGTGAGGCCATGCATGGTGCCCTGCACCCAGCAGCTCTGCTGCCCTCACACCCCAGGGTCCCAGTCCCAAGAGGTCCCTGCTCCCCATGGGTCCCTTTCCCATGTGTCCCTGCCCCATGAGGTCCCTCCTGCCACCTTGGATTCCTTCTGCCCTGGGTCTTGTGTCCCCCACCCTTCACTCTCAGGGTGTGTGTGCCCCTCTGGGGGTCCCTGCCAC
>NW_010316502.1:0-8789 GCF_000700745.2 Antrostomus carolinensis
TCACAAGACTTCTCCCAGCTGCTTGTAGAATCATAACCTACAGGTTATTTCTTCACTTTCCTTTTTACCCTCCTGCCATTCTGATCTCTCCTTGCTCCACTATTTTTTTTGTTGATTAGAATCATAATCAACATTAATTAATACCTAACCACCACTTCAACAAATATCTTAACAAAATGTCAATGAAGGAATATGGATTTTTAATGAAAAATGGAGCACTGTGTATTTTGGTGTCTGGCAGGAAGGGAGCTGTGCGGTTAATATGAGGTAGTTTCTGCTTCTGGGTTTCTGGAAAGTCAAATAAAGGCAGCTAGCAGCATTTTATTTATAAAAGGAAGCCTTCAGAATTATGACTGGTTTTGCTGATTTGTGAATTCAGTATCACACTACGTGAACAGGTCACAAGAAGAAATTAATTCCAGCTGAACTAGTATTTAACACAGAGGACTGTCTTACACAACAAAAAAATGTCTTTCTGCTGTCTGAAACATATGTTGAAAATGAGTTTTTATCATATTTTAAAAGCCAGTCTTTGTATTACCAAAGCCCTGCAGCTAGATAAATATAATTTACTTGTTAAAACATAGCTGTATTTATCTTTATTGAATTTCAACCAGCAGAGATGCTAGCAAAAGATGGGAAGCTTTGCAACAGTTACTAGAAATTGCAGAAAGAATTTATTTCACGATGCAAAATTTTGGTTTTCATCTTCCACTGAAGACCATGGGAGCTATTGTTACTTACAAAAGACAAGGGTCTGGTTCGTCATTGTTTATTTGGAACAAACTGGATTAGTAGCTGTCAGTCTGCTTTGTTCTGCAAGTCTGCTAAACATTGTGGGTAATACCAGAAACAGTTTCCTCTTCTGAAGTCCCTAGTGTTACTTTCAGGTAATCTGACACATACTCTTTAGATTATAGGAGTTCATGTCCCAGTCAAACAAAAGAGCAAAGTAATTTCTAATAGCTTCCACTTCCCTTGATTTAAAAGAATGTGATTTTCTAAAGCAGTGACTCCCTGAATTCCTCCTATTAGACATATGGAGACTGGCCAGATATTTCAGGCCTTGAAGCTCACAGTCACCCTCCTGGCTCAGAGTTATTACACCAGTCCAGAATCAGAGCCATCGGGACTCAGAAAAGCTGCAAGGCTGCCTGGTTTTGGTTTTCATTACCTGCCAGTTTAGGGACTGGGTAGCACAAAGGTGGCTGAGAACTATTAGTGGCAGTCTCTTAAAATGTTTGAAAGTTTGAAAGGAATTGGACAGAAAAGGTTCTTCTTAAGGATTTATGTGAAAGCAGTTCATTAATGCCTTAATCCACATCGATTTTTGGAATCTGCAAACTGAAGTTTAAGCCTTAGCATTTCTTTCCAAATGTATAGTCCTAGGACATAAAGTTGAATGCGATTTGTAGTAATACAGCAACTAGATCTTGGCCAGATCTTTAGTAAACATCAGGGTAGCACAAAGGTGGCTGAGAAGTATTGGTGTCAGTCTCTGAAAATGTTTGAAAGTGCAGAGAGGAGAAGTCTCTCCCACCAGCTCTGACTGGCACTGGAGGTAAACTCAGTAGATCTGCATCACTGAAACACCATTTACTATCACTGTAAATGGAGTCTCCAGATTTGCAGCAGCACAAACAAGATCATAAGAACAATCAAATCTATCTCTCAGGGGAGTTTTGGGGAACTGAATTTGCAATGCCACAAATAGATCTGATGTTTACTAAAGATCTGGTCAAGATCTTTAAGCTAAGGCTTAAGCTTTAGTTTGCAGATACCAAAAATCAATGTGGATTAAGCCATTAATGAAATGCTTTCACATAAATCTTTAAGACAAACCTTTTCTATCCAATTCCTACTTTATTCTCAGCTGGTAAACTCATTATCATCCTTTGGATACTTGCACTACAGTTATGTTGGTCTGCTCCCATGATCAGGATCTTGAGTGTAAAAAGCTGGGTGTCGTTTGGTTTTACTGCTCCAAAAATTGTTTGAAATACTGACAGCTGCTTACTTCTGAAAGTAAAAATGATCCTACTTTGTTAAGAAACAAATCAGAATAGATGTAAATCATAAGAAAAGTAAGAGTGCACCTCAGTCTTCATAATCACATAGTTTTTCTTAAACCTTTGCTCCTCCAAAACTAAACAGGGGGTCTTGAATATGTTCATTCACAGCTGCATTCCCAGCTGGTAGAGTAGGTGCATATATGTCTAGACATCTGACTGAAATAAACTCTTTATGCTAATTCTGTCTATTCAATTAACATAATTAAGGGAATCTTACAATTTGGACATACATTACTAACAACAAACATCAATTTCAATGTCCTATGGACAATTATACGTCAAAAATAACTGGTTTAAGAGAGTTCTTGCATTTCAGAAAGTTGCATTTTCATTGAGTACTACTGTCTATTAAGCAATTATCTGCCCTTTTGATGGCCCTGTATGACAAGTTGACATCTAATACACTTCCTACATCTCAAAGCAGGTGTTTTATTGACAACAGATTTACACAGTATAAACACTGCCACTACACACTGACAACGTGATTTGAAACTAATATTGTCATCACTATGAACGAAACATTTTTCCTAATAATATTTGTCAGGTTCTGTGCATTTCACTCTTCTGCACTGTTATCAATCAGCCAGTCACAGAGCCTTCACAATATTTTATCCATCACAGAAAAGCAGAGATTTGTTAGAAGCATGCCTATTCTACCAAGTAAATATATTCTCTCTTATTGTAGTTATTTATAGTTATATATTTGTTTCCTGGCAGCACGCACACAGCGGTGAAAAGTAAAATTCTCCTTTTTTATTATTTGCAAAGGAAACTACATCAGAATGCCAGAGTGATTTACACTTTATCTTTTATGTGTCCTGGTGTACAGAAAGTGAACTACTGCACAATATTTTTCTGCATAATACGGAGCCTGTTCCTTTCAAAAGAAGTCTGGAGTGGCAGCATTGTCAGACACTCCAGAAGGGTTGGCTTCACTTCTTTTCTTTTCTTTTCTTTTCTTTTCTTTTCTTTTCTTTTCTTTTCTTTTCTTTTCTTTTCTTTTCTTTTCTTTTCTTTTCTTTTCTTTTCTTCTCGTCTTTTCTTTTCTCATCTCTTTTCTTTTCTTTTCTTTTCTTTTCTTTTCTTTTCTTTTCTTTTCTGCTTTTCTTTGCTTTTCTTTGCTTTTCTTTGCTTTTCTTTGCTTTTCTTTGCTTTGCTTTGCTTTGCTTTTCTTTGCTTTTCTTTGCTTTTCTTTGCTTTTCTTTGCTTTTTGCTTTTCTTTTCTTTTCTCAAATCAGGTGTTACCTACCATCTTTTACTGCTGTTTTATGTGGGTGTGGCCAACAGAGCCAGAGCCTGTTTTCTGAACCAAGATTTATAGTGCTCCATGCTGCACAACTGCATTCTGTTGGACTATAAGTAATAATGTGTAATAAAAACACAGACATTCAGTAGTTTCTGATACACCCTGGCTGCTAAATAATCATTCTTATTGTAGTAGTAATTCAATAACTAATCATCCTGTATGTCAATAGCCAAGATTCTGCATGAACATTTGAAGTGATGCAGTCAAGCTGGAAGTATTGCAAAAGTCAAAGTAGTGAATAGATATCATCAAAAATTTATATGTTAGCCATCAAAATACTTTTACATGTTCTAATCTTTACAACATAGTACTAATTCAATTTGACTAGTAAACAAACACATGGTAATTTGTTGCATATCCTCAAGAAGGTTCGAGAACTAAACTGAAGAAATCAGGACTACAGGACCCATGCTGAACAAGGTGGTAGATTTCTACATTCCATAAATTTGGATATGCATAGTATATCTGTCTCACCCTGCGTTACATCTTTTACTTCTCATTTCTCTGAATGCCTAAGTAGATAATTTACCTTCAAACAGTTCCTGCTACCTGACCTATTGTGCCTCCTTGTCTTTTATTTGCCATTGAACAACACCAGTGGAGAAACAATGTCCTTTTTTTGTGTAATTCCTCCCTGTAATATCAAAACATATTCTTCCTACAGCTTATTTTCATTTCTGTAAGAAACAATCGCAGTGTGTTGTCCTCTTGAGACATCTCATGATACGAGCTGACCAACTGAAGTAGTAATAATAATCATGCCAAAAGAAGCTGCAAGTTCCTGTTTACACTGATGTCAGTATGTGCATTGCATAGAACAGAGCAGGCTTTACAAAGAAAGGTGATCCCGAGTAATTTTTCTTGCCACTGGGAAACTGAAAAAAACCTGACAAGTAAACACTATACTTATGGCTTCAGGAGTCCTACAATATGTTTAGAAGTATATTTTCTAGACTGTTTCTTAATAGCAATAATCGACAAATGCTGAGACAGGGTGTGCCCTAGTTTGTGATCCCAGACAAGATGGTCAGACACCAGCCTAGAGGAATAGCAAAAAGATGGCATCTGAAGAAAAATCACTAACAAAATGTACAATTCACTTCTACTTCTTTAAATTTGTCCTGGGTAAATGCCTTGCTTTGTTTCTCCCATAGATCACCTCAGGGATAAGTCAGAAATTGTCAGACTTAATACAATAAACCTAGAGTCCTCCACCTGTTGTACTATAGGCTAACAGGTACAGCTGTTCACAAGCACTTAACAGACATTAAAGAAATCGAAGTATCCATTTCTGATATGAAAGGTATGTTTGGTATATTTGTGTGTCCCTACCCTCCTTTCCACTTTCCCTCCTCCCCAAATCTCAAGCTTCTATTTAAAATGAATTATCCAGATTTTCCTCTTGATAACACCAGATCAACATTGCTGACTTCAGAGATACTGTTTCTCCTGGAGCCTTACCACTAGCAGTCACATCAGTCCAGTCTGCTGGATCTGGCCATTATAATATGAGCAGCCTCCAATTACAAAAACTTTTCCTTAGGAAAAACCTTTAATTCAATGGACCTTTGTTGGTCTACAGGACATGGCACCAGGGATAAAACAAACCAGAAAAATAATCCTAATGAGGAAAACCAGAACACTCCTAAGATTCATTTGAGCTGAAATTCTGCAAACGTTAAAGATATAGTAAGAGAAACCTTACAGTATTCCTTAAATTTTGTATCTGCATTCTTCAGTAGTACAACAGAAAGTAAAGCAGAAAGGATATTTCTGACAAGAGCTAGCTCTGGATCATTTAGTATTTTCAACAATTTTAGTTATCAAAGGAGAATAAAGGCATTTAGAGGAGATAAGAAATGTGAGGGACGCTTAAATTTCACAAAAGAAAGAACAAATATGCCTTTAGAAGCACCTAAAGGGAGATCAAGGAAAGAGTTTATGACTGCACTAATGATTGTAAACTGGTTTTGAAATCTCAGGGTGTTATTCAAGTCTGTGATTAGACAGTACGTGATGGCCATGGTGACCCACATCTTGGACAAAGTCCTCAGAGAAGACTGCTGAAAGACCTGGAACAAATTAACTTCTAGGTCAAAAGCAGTCACCCTGACTAGTTTCAAATTGTACTAGACAAAGAACACAAAGTGCACTGGACAGAAAACCCAAGGCAGAAGTCCTTGAATCCTGCAATACTGGCATTCCATTTCCTGTGACACCCACAGCAATGACTGGCATACTGAGAAAGATGCAGGGAGAGGAGAAAGTTCTACATGATCCTTCACGATTTTGTGAAAACTAGTTCTGTAGAAAGTTTTTTTCACAAGTGGCATTAGTGGCTCAGACAAACTCTTCCTAGGAATACTGAATATTGCAGCTGGAGATCATGATCAGCTAAGCCTGAAAGCACAAGAGTTTTTATTCATTTTAATTTGGACACTGGCAAACCAATCCAGGTGTAGCAAAACTATTTTGGTAATTGGCATACACACTCAAAAAGGTGACAAGGAAAACGCTTGGGGAGGGAGAAGTATCAGAGCTTCCATAACCAACTTTTTCCCATTAAAGGCATTGATAAACAGATTGGGCAGAAACCAGAGAACAAAACAGTTACAGGTTGTAACTTTACTGTCAGGCTAGCACCAGTTTTTACAACGGTAGCTCACACTGCTTGCTGCGCTCCGGCATTTATAACCAGTTCCACCATCAGTGTCATTCTAAGTTAGAAGAAGCATAATTCCCTTGTTCCCATTCCTCTTCCAGTCAACTACTTTATATGAGCTTGACAAAAGGCATCCTAGCTGGGTGGTTAAGTTTATGAAAATCTAAGAGCAGCTCAGTATTACGCAAAAAACCAATACAAACCAGGCCCACTGTCTTGTCTCCTACAGCAGCGATAAGCAGAGGGCCAGCATCCACGTCACTATCCCCTGCTATTTTGTTATCCTCTTGTTTTCAGCTCAGGGGACATGGCAAATGTGAAGTGGCCTGCCTTTTCAGAGAGCACCTACAGATCTCTCTGCTGGAGCACCATCCAGCTCCTGGAATGAAAGTGAATTCCTTGTGCTTGTAACAGCCTCAGGCAGTAGCTCCAGTCTCCCACGTGATGCTTGGAAAGGGATGAGCTAATTTCATTTGACTACTATCCAGTCCTGTACTGGAAGAGTCCTACCTGCTTTCCTTATGCCACTTAAAAGACTCCAGAGAACCCATGCACCAGTGTAACTTAACCAAACCTAGGACTAGAAAATAACACTTTAGAGGTATCAAAAAATTGAAAATTTTCATGGCTTTTTCAGCAGTGAGAATAAATCCAGTGTCCTGTGCACAGAAATAATACATCTTGACACTTTCTAAGCTAACACAAATGAAGATTCAGTATTGAGCTACCTCTGCTGGAAGGACACTGTGGTTTGTTAAATCACAATGGTAGGACTTCATGCTGCTGCATCATAACTGAAGCATACCATTTTAGTAGCCTCAATTTTAGTCCACCATGAATGCTGGAAAATTTCTTATACAACAGAAAGATTTGTTTCTTCTCCGCAATGGCATTTTCAGATTTGGCTGCCACTTTGGTCTGCGGTTCTGATGCTCAAACAGGACCAGACAAACCAGATGCCCTACCCAGAAGCTCTGCCCTGGATGCACATCTCTTCACCAGTGTGCAGTCTCAACCTTTGTATATCCACTCAGAAAAACATTACAGTGTAGCTGCTCTAAGCCCACGTGTTCTCTTGGCATATGCTGAGGAAAAAAACGTGGTATATACTTCTGACACAAAGACCATGACATGCTGTCCAAAGTCCAAGTCTCCTAAAACAAATGTTAGCACAACCATCTTCCTGATATCCCTGTCAAGTGTTTCGATGTTCTCATCTCAAATACCTAAGTGTGAACAAACTCCAGCTGCAGTAAGGTGCCTGTCTTCAAAATATCCAGGTATCAGTGAAACAGAGGATTTCAAACCTGCAAGAAATTAATTTTAAGGTTACCTTGCTATGGGATAACCAGTGTTTGGCCATTGATGCTAACAAAAGGAGGTCTTCCACAGGGAGCCAAAAATTGCTGTGTGATAGTATAGTAGCCTTCCCTCTATGAACTACTCCAGAATGGGTTGCAAACACATCAGTAGGCTAACACCTCTTCTGCCCAAAGCATTAACAAATTTTCCTGCAGCACACTGTGGTATTTTACAGAGATGTAACCTTGTGCTTAAACCAGGCTAAAAACTCAAACCGGTCACCATTATCTACATGATGACTAAAATCCTTTGTCTTGTCCACTTCTATTACTATATGAACTATTCATAAGCAGGCAGCCCTCTTTACCAAGAGCTTTGGAAAACATCATATTGTCTTAATTCTCTTATAAAAGCTGAACATCCACTTTAGATGTCCACTACAGAGAGAAATCAGTCTGACAAACAAGGAGTTCAGAGCTGTCCAACAGCTCCTATTACAACTGACAGTTTCTTTCTGAGAAACACTTCATCTATTTCATATTTCCATGAAGACATACATTTTAATGGTTTGTGTTAACTTTATTGTTTCTTTTAAAATTCACTTCCTCACATCACTTCTCTACCTTTTCCACACAATTTACATCACTGCTCTTTACTCTCTACACTTCCACTTCATCTTAGAAAGGTATCATACTTCACACCACCAACATGGTTTCAAATTAATCTTTCTACTCACAGCAACTGGATGTCATCAGTGAATAGGTGAAAGATTTATACCTTTCGACAGCTTCTTGTCAAAAAACCCCCAACCCCAAGCAATTAACCCTTAAAAAGCACAATTAACCCTTAAAAATGCAGCACAGAACAAACAACTTCTTTGTTTACTACTGTGATTTTACTGTAATTTAAGAAGACACTAAGATTTTAATCTCTAGGAATGCACTTACTTTTGATTACACTTGTAAAACCTCTGGAGTTAATTAGGGGCTTTAAAAAAAACAAGAGAGGCAAGGTATGTCACCCAACCATTTTCCATTTTCTGTGATCATAAACAAAATCATTATTGAACAAATTTGGGGGTTCTGGGCCATGGCCAGAGAGTAAAGATCTAAGCCAGGTCTGTAAAATGACCTTCACTCCCCTCCTTGAATGCAGGTACATCCTCCAGCAGAATGCATCTTCCCACTAGCAACCACAGTCCAGCAGACAAGTGAAGCATCCTCACCAGTGAATTCCTTTTACATCTCAGTAACTCATACTGTAGCAGAAACAGAGTTCAGCTATTTCAGTGTTGTAATTCCATATGTCTACATTGCAATAGTGTTGTAATTCCATATGTCTACATTGCAATAGTCCAATATATGAGTGGAGACAGTAGGTAGAAATAAAGAAAAATCATGAAATCATGTGTCCTACAAAAGAAGATTCTGATGTAGATATGCATTGA
>NW_010316503.1:0-512 GCF_000700745.2 Antrostomus carolinensis
GGGGATGAGCAGCTGGGAGGTGTCTGGTGGGGACCACAAAGGGCTGGTGGGGTGGGGGGTGTAATCTCTGCAGGAGCAGCAGTGTGAGGAGGTGACCTGGGGGTGTCTTTGTGTTGTGGTGGGGGGTCCCGAGGTTGTGCAGCGGGTGGGTGTTGGGTGGAAGGGGCTGTTGTGATGGTGGTGGGGGGCAATGGGGCATGTGTCTGGAGCTGGGATGGTGAGGGGTGTCCTGGGCTGTTGGGTGGATGAGGTGAGAGGGGACAATTGTCATCGATGAGAGACACAGCTCAGCGCCAGCTCGCTCTGGGAGTTGGGTGACTTAACAGGGAACGGGTCTGGACCCTTTTTTGGGGTATCAGAGGAGGTTGGGGAGCTGGTGGGAAGGTCTAATGTCACCTAATCTACTTGTCTTTGTCTGGGTGTGAGTTTAACGGTGGGTTGGTAGAGAGGGGTTGAGGGGAAGAGGGGAAGATAGCTGGGGGAGTTGCTGGCTGGGGAAGGGCAGCGGTGGG